>NC_066512.1:3221457-3301457 GCF_024679095.1 Eriocheir sinensis
AAAGAGAATGCCGCGGTAATTATGGATCCCTTTGAAGCTTTTTTTTCCTCGCTGCGAATGTTAGTACGAGTGAGGTAAAAACTACTCACTTACTGACATTATCACGGCAGGTTTGTGAGAGTCCACGCTCTACTACACAAGAAATTACATTATTATTACTATATGAAAGGCAGTAACTGTGATGGCTTTACTCTCTGAGAGATAATTAATTGACGATTATAACACAATTCGAGTCATTTTTCATTACTTCACTCATAAGAACTAATAATGAGAAGTGCAGCGGTCAACACCTATAGATGACACACACACACACACACACACACACACACACACACACACACACACACACACACACACACACAGACTCAGCAGCAATACACGAGTGTCTAGAATGACTTAACTCTTTGACAGGAGAGTATCAAGACACTTCTTCAACCCCTTCTGAGAAACCTTTTGGAACTCTCAATCACATTCTTGGGAGCAGTAGGTTTGCAGGCTTTTTTTTTCCTTGTTTTATATTTGTTTGCCCTGAACTTTTTCTTCCTCAGATGTACACAGAAATAAACATTCTGCTACTTCTTTGCCTGTCTGCGGGTGTATCTTTGAAGCGAGGTGGTTGGTTCCTTTCGGTGAGGTTTTGCGGTCTTCATCTTCCCTTGTTTTTTATTTGTTTGCCCTTAACTTTTCTTTCCTCCGGTGTGGTTCCACAGAAATTGACAGGTTGGCCCTTCCTTACCTGTCTGGGGAAGTATCTTGAAGCGAGGCAATTGGTTTCCTTCGGTGAGGTTTTACGGTCTTCATTTTCCATTGTTTTATATTTGTTTGCCCTTAACTTTTCCTTCCTGAGTTGTGGTACATAGAAATAAAGAGGTTGCTCCTTCCTTGCCTGTCTGCGCGTGTATCTTGGAGCGAGGTAATTGGTTCCCTTCGGACTTCGGTGATGTTTTTCGGGCTTTTTATTTCCTTGTTTTATATTTGTTTGCCCTTAAATTTTCTTTCCTGAGATGAACACTCTCCACAGAAAGTTCTCGAACGCTTTAAGCACCATGCATTCTGAGATACACGGACGAAGAATTTAGAAACACCTCTCCCTGTGTTAACGAGTGGTAGCCCTGTGTACACATGCTCTGTGTGAAGGAGGGAGATGCCAATGGCTCAGTATTACATGCGCACTGATAAGTCTTGTCGCTTGATCTCGATAATGTATTGTTAATATGCTGTGGTGTAAGGTGAAAAAAAGGTTGCCGTCCGGTGGCCGAATGGACTGCGTCTAGACGGCAAGCGGACTGCCACCAGTGGCCAACAGATGGCGGTTAACTGGTGAACGGCGACCGAATGGCGAGAGGACGCCGTCTGGTTGCCGTCGGGTAGTAGGTGGTCGCCGATGTTCGCCGTCCACTTTGTATCTGTCATTGGCCGTGGTCGGCGTCCGGTCTCCCACAAGACAGCGAGTTGTGCGGCGACCGGTGGTAGGCTGGACGGCAAATGGACGCCGTCCAATCGCCACACGGTGGCTATCTATAAGTGGCGGTCTAATGGCCGCATGGTTGGCGCCTCCCCGACCTATTGGCTGCTGCCTGCGTCTGGGCTGAGGGCGGACCGCCACCGCTCTCAACGACTGGAGGAGACTAAACGAAGTCAGGTCATTGTGGGCGGAGCGACCGTAATAAAAGGACGGCGCTCCAGTCGAAGTTCAGCATTCGCCCCAGCATCCGACTACCAGTGACCAGCCTCTCTCAACACCTCTTGCCTCCATCTGCCCACCGCAACGGCTTCTGCCACTCGTATACCTACTGTCAACAATGAAAAGGGTACATCAACTGCAGCCTCAGGAGGAAGTGGAAGATTGTTCACTCCTAGATGGTGCCCAGGAGATGGATGCGGACGAGGAAGAGGACTTAGAAGTTCATATTGTCTCCCAACACGAAGAAATCAACCCTGACGACGACGAGTCTTACGTCGGCGTCAGAGCGGAAAGTCGCCGACTTGGAAGGATTATATCGACGGAGGAACCACCTGAGGAGGACAGCGACAGTGACTGCAGTGCTGGTGTTGAACGCCCCCCCAAGCCCGGCTTCCACCAGCTCCTGAATGCGTCAGCTCCAGTCAGTGAGTATTGCAAGGCGTCTGGACGAAGCCCTTCTCAAGGTGGCCACCAGAATGTCCGCCAGCCCGGACATGGCACAAACGTTGGACTCGGCCCTGAACTTGAGTGCCAACTCCAGGGCAGCCTTTTGCCATTGGTTGGGCATCGAGGCTAAAGGGCTGAGTGAAACATCGTGGAGGCTTTTCATGAAGGATGCCATGACGCTTCTCCTGCATTGCTTCGAAAGGAACGCCCTACAGCAACCTGTCCAGCCTCAACCACAGCAGCAGTAGCAGCCACATCCGCCAGTACGACCACAACACCCCCCTATGACGACGTATTACCCAGGAACACCACAACCACGGTGGCCTACAACTTCCTGGCAGGGAGTTACATCGACCCCTTATGGGGGGTTGAATCTGTCTGGTTTGACAGAAATCATGGATCATCAATCGCTACGGCAGCCCGACCACAGGAACCAATACAGGAACAGCAGCGAGCTCAACACACCCGAACACCCAAGCCGTCGTTCTATGTAAATGTGTCATGTCCCATTTATTGTTTTGTATACATGTTCTTTTTCATTGTATTAAACCTTTAAATATCTACATTGCTTCAATAGCCTTTATCCTCGCTTACCTCATAAAATTGTACAATTATACTGTGTCCAAGTTGGTTTGAAGGCAAATGCAACACACACACACACACACACACACACACACACACACACAGAGACACAAACATATACCTTGCTTGCCTTCATAGCTATAGTATACAAACTCGGTGATTTATTTAGTTTGTTTTTACCTCATAGTATCATTAAGGAGAGAGAGAGAGAGAGAGAGAGAGGTGGAGGGAGGTAGGGAATGGGGAGGTCTACTTCCTCCATTCCCTATCTTTCTTCACTCCCTGCCTCCCTCCACTCCCTGCTTGTCTCACTCGAACCTGACCTGTCATGTGCCAGGTGTTTGTCACGTCGGATCACAATCCATCTGGGTTTCTGCAGTATGAAATTATTATAGTAGACAAGCTGTTCCTGAGACCTGTTTACAGCTGAGGTATTCATATGCCCCATATTATCATTATGGGGAGAGAATAATATTATTATTATTACTACTACTACTACTACTTTAATGACGAGATTTTCTATTCTCTTTTTTCTATTACTCTCTCGGTCCCACACGTCCTTCTGCGTGTATCGAAACACACGAGAAATTAATCAAGATCAGGGTATTCCCCGGCTGCCTGGGATTGAACCCGCGACCAGCGTGACGGGAGAGCCACTCCTTACCGAGTCGGCCAAAGAGGTACCCCACTGGCTAAGTGGGTTATGGGAGGCTCGTTCATCAGGCCGTCGCCGCACTACACTACTACGACTACTACTACTAACAATAATTTATTTCCACTGAACGTGGTTATTGTTACAATTACTCGGACATATTGTAAGGTACGTAATTAGAATCATATATATAGTTCTACAGAATATTAGGTGCTACTTCAGCGTGCGGTCTACCCCAGTATTACAGTCTACCCCAGCATTTGTAGCTACATAATGACATGACCTGATTCCCGAGACCTCATCTGATGCTGTATTGTTACCTGAGTACTCCTGACCTGTCCAGATTCAACTGACCTGTCTCCGGCGGAAGCAGCTTATGTTGTCATGTCACCTGAAGGCTCCTGGCCGGTCTATATATAATGACAATCAACGAACACCCACATCACTATCCTCCTTACTTTGAAGTCCATACACACACACACACACACACACACACACACACAAAGAAAAACACACAAACACACACGGTAGCTCAATCGGTTAGAGCGCTGCGCTGCAAGGCTTCACGGCCTGACAGGCGGCGGTTCGAGCCCCGCTCAGGCCGGATTCTTTCCCTTGGCCAGGAGTGGTTACTGTCCCCCCACACACACACACACATATATATATATATATATATATATATATATATCTATATATATATATATATATATATATATATATATATATATATATATATATATATATATATATATATATACACACACACACACACACACACACACACACACACACACACATTTCAACTACACTTTGCAAATACACAGTGAGGTTAATTATGTATTAGGTAATATTATTATAAACTTTGATTTAAAATGGAGCACGTTTTTCGTTTCTTTGATGTCAGGAGGTGACTGATTATATATTTCATGAGCTGCTTCACTTGTAGCTCTAGCTCCCGACAGTATTAGTTTGGGGACATATATGTTTTGTTGTTGTCTTGTCCACGGTAATTTATATATTTATATTTAGATGTTTAAGTTCATTTAGTATTGGTGTGACGTGATAATACTTCCGAGCACTGCCATCTGGAGAGAGGTGGAGGAGGCAGGAGTGAGAGAGGTCCACTCCTGCATTCCTTATTTTCTCCACTCCCTGCTTCAATCCACTCCTCCCTCTCTCCCATGGAGATATAAAGGTGGAGTCGAACCAGTCGTAGAAAAGGTTGCCGTCCGGTGGCCGAATGGACTGCGTCTGGACGGCAAGCGGACTGCCACCGGTGGCCGACAGGTGACCATTAACTGTTGAACGGCGACCGGATGGCAGCGGACGCCGTCTGGTTGCCGTCAGATAGTAGGAGGTCGCTGATGGTCGCCGTCCACTTTTCATCTGTCACTGGCCGTGGTCGACGTCTGGCCTTCCACCACACGGCGAGTTGTGCGGCGACCGGTGGTAGGTCAAACCACCCTTGCCCGGAAATGAGGTACATTCCTGAGCAGTGACGTCCCACGCCCCTCAGCCCCCCCAAGCTCCGTCCCGACTCAACCTGCTCCACGGGTCAAGCACACGGCCAAATGTGTATGGGTCACCTCTGCCTAACCAAAATAAATTACTGCAGGATTTGATGTGCATAGCAGTAACAGTGAGAGTCTGTAGAGCTAATGGCTTTTATCCATTTAAAAAAGAATTGTTAATTTCATCTCCTGCTCTGCCCAGGGTGATGGAAATGCTTTAGAACGAATATAATGTAACATACATACTAACAACAGGTTAAACCAAGATTGCTAGGAGCATTTTTTGCATGTCTGCGGCATATAGGGGACGGGGGGGGCGCCTCACAAATATCCGTCCTTTGCTGCAGTGAAGCACAGAATACTTTAATTTCTCTCATTAGAAATAAGAATGAGAAATGTGTAATATAACTGGGTGATAATATAATATACTGTAACACGTCAGCAGCAGGTCGTTATAGGAGGTCGCCGTCCTCATTGCGACAGGACGCGTACTGGTCCTTGCCTGTCGGTCACCGGTCGGCGTATGGGGGGCGTCTTGGCCTGACTAAAGGTGCGAGGTCAAGGTGTGAATCTTACCATGGTCGCCGTCCGGCCACCCACTGGACGGCCACTAGACGGACACTAAACGACCGCCGGTAGCCGTTCGGTCGCACGACTACTTTGCCACCTATGTGGCCGGGGAGCGGTGGGTGTGATTCGCAGCCTTTTGGGGTCGCAGGTGGTCGTTAGCAGGTCGTAAAGTCAGTGTGACTGAAACTTTAGCAGGTCGTAAAGTCAGTGTGACTGTAGCTTTAGCAGGTCGTAAAGTCATCACGAGCTTGTTGCGTCAGGCGCAGCACGGGCAGGGCTAAGTGAGGTGCAAGGGGGGCTGTCATCGTCGGTGTGTACACTGAACGTATAGGTAAAAGTGTGATCGCCGTCCCAGACTGTGCAGGTTTTTATACGACACATACAGGACGCCGACCACTGTGGTATCTGTCGGCGTCCGGGTGGCGTCTTGTGGCAGGCCATCGCCGTGTTGTCGTTGCCGATCCCTACAGACCGGACGGCGTCGATCGTGTGACCGGTGGTCTACTGGACGGCAACCGACATACGACCGGTCGTTACTGGAGATCGCCGTTTTCATTGCGACAGACCGCCTAGCGGTCGCCGATCATCGGCGACCGGTACGCGGCCTGTCGGCAACCGGTCGGTGCATGGTGGGCGTCTTGACGTGGCTCCAAGTGTCAGGTCAAGGTGCAAATTTTACCATGGTCGCCGTCCGGCCTCCCACTGAACTTACACCGGACGCCCGCCGGTAGCCGTTCGGTAGCACGACTGCTCGGCCACCAGCGTGGTCGGGAAGCGGTGGGTGTCAATCGCAGCATTTTGGGGTCGCTGGTGGTCGTTATCAGGTCGTAGGGTCAGTGTGACTATAGCTTAACCGTATTTTTATAATTGGTTATATGTTGCGGTGATAATTCCTCGCCACCAGTGCGTTTTACCGTCTGTAGGATGACGGCATTCTGGTATTAACTAATTTAGCACCGGGTCACTGACATTAGGTCGTCATTGCGTTACAGAAATTATTGACAATTTTTTTGAGGCTGTCGTGAGGATAAAAAAAAACAATTGTAACCCATTCCGCTTCAGGACGTTATCAGTCAGTTTAAATGCTGTGGCTGACGTCATTCCTATTCAAATGAGGGAATGATAATTCCAGGTGGTAGTTTGAGTATAACTGCCAGTAAAAGTATGTAAAATTAAAATATCTGCCAAAATCAATACGTAAACCACATACTGCGACACCTTGGTTAAGTGTAAGATATATAAGGATGGGAGGTATTGGTTTAATAATGAGTGTATGCACCGCCTGCGCCGATTATCTGTTAAGTCTGCTTCGAAGCTTCGAGGCGTGTCACTAGTGGAGCCTGTTTCCAAATACCTGTTGGCCCATAGTGATACAGTAGAGATGGACACACCAATCCGCCGTGCTGTTTGGAGATAACTGAGGCCTTCAGTGTGAAGAAGAATAATGACTGCGCCGGTCTTGTGGGGTCTCCACTGAAACCAACTAGCGCATGACTTACTGCGGCCATCAACACAGGATCGAGGCGTATCATATACAATAATGGATTCAGATGCGTCATCACAATCAGGGGTGCCAACCATTCCGAGGCGACTAGTTGCAATCGATTCTTTTTCACATCCATCGTGCCAAGGTGTTCGAAAACGTTTTGTTAAGAGTGTACACAGAAATAGACAGGTTGCTCTTTCCTTGCCTGTCTGCGGGTGTATCTTGAAGCGCGCTAATGGGTTCACTTTGGTAATGTTTTGCAGACTTTTCTTCCCCTGTTTATATTTTGTTTGCCCTTAAATTGCTTCCTCGGATGTAAACAAGAATAAACAGGCTGGCCCTTACTAACCTGTTTGCGGGGGTATCTTGAAGCGGAGTAATTGGCTCCCTTTGGTGAGGTTTTGCGGTCTTTGCTTTCCACTGTTTCTGTTTCCACTGCAAGTTTTTTCTTCCGCACCGAACTGACACTGATAAGCTATTCATTGGAAGTGCAATGTTCTTACTTCAATCATTTCTTTACACCTATATTTCCTTACCTCATTCGACGTGAAAATGCATTTGTAATAGTTGAAAACGCTTTGTTTCTCTCGGATATTAATAAAATTAAAACAGGCTGCTCCCTTCCTTACCTGTCCGCGGGCGTATCTTGAAGCGTGCTGGTTGGTTCCCTTTGGTGATGTTTGGGGGGTCTGTTTCTGTTTGCACTTGACTTTTGCGTCCACGGATGTAAACAAAGATAAACAAGTTCCCCCTTCCTTACCTGTCTGCGGGTGTATCTTGAAGCGCGCCAGTTGGTTACCTTTGGTGATGGCGAAGGAGATGTTGGAGGGCGCCAGGTCGCCGTCCGAGGCCCGCAGCGCTATGACGGAGGTGTCCGGCGGCAGGTTCTCGGCCACGTAGGTGTGGTAGGCGGGCTCCTCCGTCTGGGGCATGTGGTCGTTCACGTCCTCGACCTCCACGAAGACCTGACGGAGGATCGGTTAAAAGGTAGGATGGTGGGAGGGTACTGTGTATGTGTGTGTGTGTGTGTGTGTGTGTGTGTGTGTGTGTGTGTGTGTGTGTGTGTGTGTGTGTGTGTGTGTGTGTGTGTGTGTTTACAGCAAGAGAGGCAGTTAAAGAGTAAAAAACAAAAACAAAAAAATACAACAACAACAAAATAAAGTCCGCTCTGTGTGTGTGTGTGTGTGTGTGTGTGTGTGTGTGTGTGTGTTTACAGCAAGAGAGGCAGTTCAGAGTAAAAAACAAAAAAACACAACAACAACAAAATAAAGTCCGCTCTGTGTGTGTGTGTGTGTGTGTGTGTGTGTGTGTGTGTGTGTTCCAACCTTCACTCATGTCACCTTCTCCTCCAGGTCAAACATCTCTCTCATTTTTAACATTTCATGGACTGAACTTCTAATGAGAGACCCAATTTCTCAGTCCATATCTTTGCTATTCTAACCTGAGCTGAAAAAAAAATCTATGCCCACTGTGCTTACGTGAAAATATAAACTGCACGGCACATTCAAGATAGCGCCTGACTAATTCTATAAAGGATAACCCCAGGGCAGTCTTCTTAAAGCCTCCCGTCCCTAGGGGCTGAGAATCAAGATGGGGCATGACTAATTCTACATAGGATAACCCAAGGGGAATCTTCTTAAAGCTTCCTGTCCCTTAGAGGCTGAGAATAAAGATGGAGCCTGACTTATGCTACACAGGATAATCCCAGGCTAGTCTACTTAAGGCTCCATGTCCCCTAGAGGCAGAGAATGTTGTGGGCAGAGGGGCGAAGAAAGCCACAAATGCAGCTGACTCCACTCCTCCGCCCTCCCTCCGATTCAACTCTGGGAGCCGGTTGAATGGGTCGCTTTTATCAGGTCCAGGATCAAAGGGCCTATCATTTCCACCATTCTGCCGCGGTGCATCACACAACGCCCAAACTGACCCGCCGCTCTCCACAAGGCAGGGTCGGGTTATATTTTCACGTAAGCACAGTGGGCATAGATTTTTCCTACACATCAGGTTGCACATAGGTTAGGTGTGAGTAGTGAGTCGCCGCGCGGGTCGAGGTGCTGCGCCTTGCTCGCGAAAACGCTGAATCGACATGGCTGGCCGAGCCAAGAACTCGGTGGAGTTCTGTTACGTTTGTGCGGATCCCACAGGCGATAAGTGGATAGGGTGCTGTCTGTGCCCTAAGTGGTGTCATGTGAAGTGTGCTCATCTGTCTGGAATTAAATCGGAAAATATATCTAAAGTAAATTGGATTTGCAACCCATGTCTTCATAAAGCATCTCTGGCTACCAAAATTGTGGAAAAAATGGAAGAATTCAAGCTGGAATTATCTAAGGAAATATCAGAAGTGAAACAAGGAGTTGAGTCACAAGCGGTCAGCGTGAAGGAGGAGCTGGGGGAGGTGGCGCAGGATGTGGCGGACGTATTGCAGCGGGCTGAACATGTGGAGTCAGCAGATGCAACTTGGGCTGAGGTCACCAAACGTAAGAGGAAAGTTAAGAAGAATTTACACGTTGTCAAGGCCTCGGAACAAGATAAAAAGGCTACAGAGTTGAAAAGTGAAGTTTCTGAAGCATTACATGGCATTCAGATTACTGATTCAAGATTTACGATTGGAGGTAATATTATAATGACCTTTGATGATGAGGATATGAGGAATGAGGCAGCCCCAAAAATTGCAATCTGTGGAGAAAGTCAGGACTAAAATTGTGGGAAAACTGAGGCCAAAGATCGTAATGTGCACAAGGAGGAGACTGGGGATAAGATAATTGAGACACTGCTTAAAAGAAATGAGTTCCTACACTCGATTCCACAAGTTTAGGAGAAAATTGAGAAAATATTTATTAAGAATTCTGCCGGTGGCACAGCACATTATATCCTGAAATGTGACCCAATGGTTAGAGAGCTAATCTACAAGCACCATGATAGATCGTGTGCCAAGCGAGGACATTCTCAGGCGTTTTAGAGAATTGTTAGGCAGGATACGTGAAGCTGGTCAGTCGCCAGTAGTGTTTGGAAGTTCAGTGAGTTGCGCTATATGTTAAAGACTCACTTAAATGTTTAGTTAACAATTCAGTCAATGGTAAAAGATCTGACTGGGGATGTGTTACGAGTGGGGTCCCACAAGGCTCGGTATTAGGTCCACTTTTGTTTATTATTGATATCAGTGACTTAGATACAGGAATTAGTAGTGATGTCAGTAAGTTTGCAGATGACACCAAGATCGGTAGAGTAATTGAGTCGGATCAGGACGCTAGTATTCTCCAGGGTGAACTCAACAGATTGTATGACTGGGCGGATAAATGGCAGATGGAGTTCAATGTAGGGAAGTGCAGTATTCTGAGTGTAGGTAGGAGCAACCCCTCACATAACTAATTATCATTCACATCTGTGGGGGACGGAGCTCACAGCCTTGCTTTGAAGCATTCTCGTACAAGAAGAGATCATAATGCAGATATACGGGACAGAGGCTCAAAAATATATGGAGGATGGACTCATTATCTAAAATACAAATAAACTTGGCCTTCCAAATGATATCAGTGAGACTAAGTTTGAAGAATTGATTATTCCTTGAAATTTTTAAACATCAAAGCAACTATTTTTTTTCATGCAAGTAAACTCTGATTGCTGTTGATTACTGTTGGCAGGACACTTTATATTGTGAGGACTCAATGGTCAATCTAACGAGGGCATGTTGGAATGGTTCCTTTAAACATATCTTCTCAATCGTGACTTATGGATAGAGACTACCATTAGGAAAATCTGTCTGTCTGGTCAGGGCAGTTAAGGTAGTGCTCTGCTACTGGTAACATGTAACACAGTACAACCAGCCGCAGGGTCGGGTAGTCAGCGGCTAAACCGGCAACCCCACTGGTTTTGTTTTGGACCAGTGAGGAGGGTGTGCTGGACCCCCAGGTGGATTAAAATCAAGACCATTCTAAGGGCAGATGAACTCATGTTTATTAGAGTCAATGGCCATCCAGTTCCAGCTACAGGTGAAATAGCGGGTGGTAAACTTCATAGCCCCCTGCTCCTGCTGCCTTGTAGGGTTTGCCTGTTTCGTTCAGGCAAAGGCTTGGGCCACCATTTAAAATAAGTGGTTGGGTGTGCAAGGGCATGCACCCAGAAAATCTTGCGCCAAAAACTGAAAATGGCTTGATTTATGAGCCATAAACCGCCCAACCACTCATGAAGAGTGAAAACGGACTTTAAACGAAATGATGATGATGATTAGGAAAACCTGTTTGAGTAAATTGGGTAATATAAAACATGGATTTCAGCATAAATCTGATCCTCTGTTGGAATCCACTCTTGTCTTAAACTAGCAAGGCTTAGGACATGAGAACCAATGTAGACGCATGCTCCATTAGCTCGGTAGCAGCGACGGGCCAAGCTTATGGTTTACCGCGTACCAGCGACAGGGCAAATTTTTGTCTTGATATAAACCCCAAAAATAGAGGATGCATAAACTGATCACAAATGGGTTGATATATATAATATAATGATTTGCATGAGTGATGATTTTTTCTCTTTATTTTGCTTAGAGCGGCCTATAAGAAACATGATCCCTGCAGCTACAGGGTTAGACACAAAAAATATCCTAAACTTCTGAGTATTTTTTGATAGATTTGTTCTGTTTTGGGTACTAGTTTGTGCATGACAGATTTCTGTAATAAGTGTGTCTCTAATGGCCCATGCACCTCCACTGGTACCTACTTATGCCCCACAAGACACTTTGGGAGGGCAGTGCAGGGCAGCGGCACGTCACAAACCTGAGACTGTGACGATGAGCTGCGTGGTGGATGACAGCGGTGGGCTTCCCTGGTCCACGGCGCACACTGTCAGGCTGTAGGAGTCCCTTGTCTCACGGTCCAGGGGCCGGGCCAGGCTGACCACACCCTCCATCTCGTCAATGGTGAAGTGGCCCTCCGCTGAGTCCACAAAGTTGTACAGCAGCCGTCGATTGATGCCTGGGGGTACAGAGGAGACGTTCTTCTTATTATTATTACCTCCGCCAACGAAGTTGGGAGGAGGTTATACTTTCAGTCCGGTCGGTATGTTTATTTGTTTGTTTGTTTGTGAGCAGTCTCCTGTACACAATTTTGTGGATATCTCAACCAATTTTTCAGGGAAGTTTCGTGTCCATCCAGAATAGAAACCATTAAATTTTTTGTCAAAGGTCATGGTCAAGGTTACAGTCTCCTGTGCACAATTTTGTGGATATTTCAACCAATTTTTCAGGGAAGTTTCGTGTCCATCCAGAATAGAACCCATTAATTTTTTTATGTCAAAGGTCAAGGTCAAGGTCGCACAAAATGTCAGATTTACATATTTTTGGCCATAACTTCAGTTCTCCTCATCACAGACTTCAGACTTGGTTCATATTTTAGCGCATGGAAAGATGCACCTTGAACGGCCTTGATCTTGACCTTTGACCTTGACCTCAAAAAGTTTGCTCAAGGTCAGTTAAAAAAAAAAAAATCAAATTTCGAAACAAATGCTTTCACATGATGGCCTTGACCTTGACCTTTGACCTCAAAAAGTTTGCCTAGGTCAGAGTTTAAAAAAAAAAAAGAATTTCATCAAATTTCGAAACAAATGCTTCCATATGATGCATAAGGTCACAGTTGATGCCCATACCAATTTTCAAGATGATCTTTGGCGGAGGTGTGCACTCTCCGAGTGCTATGAGTCTAATTATTATGATCATTATTATTCTCATTATCATTATCACACATTACTGATCATGGGCCTCACAGAACAGCATAAAAGCCCTAATACCCGTGTCTTTTGTGAGGGGCATGAACAGCAAGGAAAAAGGGAGTGAGATTTTTACCCTTGAGCTGCCTCCCTTGATAAAAAAAAAAAGAATCACCCAGACCTGATCCCCTGCCACAACAAAGCCTTTACCGAGGTCAGGGTCCGTGGCAGACGTCTTGAGGACGATGGTGTTGATGGGCGCGTCCTCCAGCAGGGTGGCGGCGTGGGTGGCCAGGGAGAAGGACGGGGGGTTGTCGTTGGTGTCCGTCACCAGGACCTCCACCACCACCTCACACTGCCAGGCCTTGTGCTCCCAGTCCTCCACCACAACCTGGACAGTCACACCCAGAGTTTTGGGCTCATCATAGGCACCATTACCCTAACCTGGCTACAACTAGTATTAATATTGTTATTACTATTATTACTGAGCCATGAAAGGCCAGTGTGTGTGTGTGTATTTACCTATTTGTAGTGTACAGGGCCTGAACCCAAGCTCGGATAGTCCTGTCTCCCAATCTATATTTGTCCAACGTTTCCTTCATTTTTTGGACACTGCCCGCTTCAACAATGTCTTTGTTTAGTCCATTTCATATATATATTCACACTTCAGTATGGAAAACTGTACTTCTTTATGTCTTTCAAACAAGTCTCCTTTCTCAATTTCTTGCTATGTGTGTGTGTGTGTGTGTGTGTGTGTGTGTGTGTGTGTGTGTGTGTGTGTGTGTGTGTATTTACCTATTTGTAGTCTACCAGGCCCGAGCTAAGCTCTAACAGTCCCGTCTCCATATCTACATTTATCCAACCTTCCCTTCAATTGTTGGACACTGTTCGCCTCCACCACTTCTCCCCGCAAACTGTTCCAGGTGTTAACACTTCTATGTGGAAAACTATACTTGTTTTAAGTCACTCAAACAGGTTCCTTTATTAAGTTTCTCCCTATGTCCTCTCAGCCCATGCATTCTCGCAGTTAAGAAGATATCATCTCTATCCACCTCATCAAACTTATTTACCAACCTATAGCCTACAGCATGATCAGATCTCTCTCCCTTCTTTGTTCCAGTGTCGTCAAGTCCATCTCCTTCAATCTGTCTTCATACATCATATTTGAGAGTTCTGAGACCATTTAAGTTGCAATTCTCTGTATCCTTTCCAGCTTTCTGATAGCCCTTTTTTTTTTTTTTTTTTTTTTTTTTTTGTGTGTGTGTGTGTGTGTGTGTGTGTGTGTGAATACCTACAGTGAGGTGGTAGTGGTCCCGTGCCTCTCTGTCCAGCTGGGTGGCTGTGGCCACGTGGCCATTCAGCTGGTCAATACTGAAGTGGTGGGCGCTGTCCCCGGTGAGAATGTAGCGGCTCCAGGCAGCAGTGCCTTCATCGGCATCCCAGGACACAACAGAGGCCACCTGGGTGCCTGGGGTGGCATCCTCAGAGATCTCCCGACGGTAGATTGGCTCCTTGCACACCGGACCGTTGTCTGTCGTGAAGCACACCAGTGTGAGTCACAGAAGTGCTAGACACTCTGCTTACTTAATTCATGACCTATTACCATACATTATCCATTATCATTTCAGGCAAGACTATACTGTCACCAACCGTTGATGTCAATGACTGTCACAGTAACAGTCGTGTTGGCCGTAAACTTCCCGTCGGTGACGGTGACGGTGAGGGTGTAATCGGCGTGCCTCTCCCGGTCCAGCTCACCGGCCACGTACACCTGGAATATGGACCACAGCAACGTGACTCTCTCATTAAAGAACAGTTTCGTTGTTGGCAGGTCACCATTGTTGTTGTGTCTCACCATCCCTCCCACCCACCTCCCCTGAGGCGTGCACCAGGAATTGGCCGTCAGGGTCGCCGCCGGTGATGAAGAAGTCAAGTTCGGCCACAGACTCGTCGGCGTCCGTCACGCTGAGCTCCATCACCGCCGTGCCCGTGGCGGTGTCCTCAGGCACTGGCGTCAAACAAAACTAATTTGGCAATGTAGATAAATAAAACCTTCACAGCCAATGACATATTACAGAGAAAATCAATTTCCTGTCAATCATTTATCTACAAAACCCTTGTAGTGCCTCACCAGCAGTGACGTAAGTGTCTTTGGTGAACACTGGAGGGTTGTCGTTGTAGTCCTTGACCAGTACAGTGACTCTTGTGCTGGTGGACAGAGGCTTGGGGCCCCCGTCAGTGGCAGTGACGGTGAAGGAGTACTGGGCCATGGTCTCGCGGTCCAGCAGGGCCGCCAGGGTCAGCGCCCCAGTGTGTGGATCAATGTGGAAAGTTGACTTCACTACAGCGCTTTCATCGGGGCCGAGGCTGTACTGGATCTGAGGAGGGAAGAGCAGAGAGCAGAGCAGACATTTAATAATTTATTCTGGAGAATGTTTTCATGGACTGAAAATAACATGGAGACACAGGCAACATTTACCTGGCCATGGTTTCCTTCATCGTCATCAGCGGCCGTGAGGATGGTGACGGTGGCGCCCACCTCGCTGTTCTCGGCCACCAGGGCTGTGTAGCCGGACTCAGAGAAGCGTGGAGGGCAGTCATTCACGTCCATCACCTGTTGGTCATTCCAGAACAAGACCCAACCAATTCAAAATCCATAAATTAAAATGTCTTTCTTTGACTGTCATTTCAGCCCAAAATCCAAACCGTAATCAACCATAAGGATAAGAGATCAAAACTTCATGCACTCTGCCATCATTCACACCCATCACCTGTTGGTCATGCCAGAGCAAGACCCAATCAGTTCAAGACCAATATATTAAAACGTCTTTCATTGACCCTCATTTCAGCCCATAATCCAAACCCTAATCAACAATACAGACAAGAGACCAAAACTTGCTGCTTCCTGCCATAAACTCACCACCACAGAGATGGTCATGTAGTCCACCGTGGGCGGCGTGGTCAGTGTACGGTTGGTGACGCTGATGTGATGTGTGCGTCGCCGCTCATGGTCCAGGGCCCTGTGCACCACCACCAGGCCAGTGGAGGTCACGGTGAAGGGCCCTGAACTCTCCCCAGACTCCTCTCCTCACTGGCTGCCTTCATGCCCTCGTCCACCATGATCAGGTACTGCACTGACTGTGGCCCCGCCATCCACAGGGACGTGATCACATTGCCTGCCAACACAAGGCAAGACTTTGAGCATACAGAAGGTGGCTAGCTGGGGCCAGAATGTTATGAGGTGCAGATTGTGATGTGTGCTAGTATGTGTTATCTGAGGAAATGAGTGTATGATTTCCCAGTACTGTAATGTGTCTGTGTGTGTATTTACCTATTTGTATTTACTTATTTGTAGTATACATGGCCAGAGCTCAATCTCAGTCAGTCCTGTCTCCCACTCTATATTTGTCCAGAATTTCCTTCATTTTACGGACACTGCTTGCTTCAACAACGTCTTTGCTAAGTCCATTCCATGTATTCACACTCCTGTATGGAAAACTGAACTTCTTTAGGTCTTTCAAACAAGTCCTCTTTCTCAGTTTCTTACTGTGTCCTCTTAGTTGCCTCCTCCCTTCAGTCTCGATTAAATCATTTCTATACAACACTTACATACAACTTTGACCCGGAAATTTAATGCCTACGTAGAGCCAAAGTTGAAGTGAAACTCGAAAATATTTTTGTAAATTTTGTAGTTTTTTCATTCTGGAATGAATCTCATTGAATAAAAGTTGTAAAGAATCATCCGTAAAATTCAACTGTGAAATCAGATTATTATTTGGACAGACCGTTTAGCTGGAATTCCATGATTCCCAAAAAATTACAACTTCCGCTCCCACTCCTTTGAACTAGATACTGGTCCATCTTGAACATCACGTAAATCAGTGGAGGTGTCAAGACTACGCTCAGTACGCACACTACAAGTAGAAACTAAAAGAAGACCGCCAAAAAAGGACGGCTGAGGGAACAGAATTGCTCTACAGACGCCATGATGTAGGCAGGAACTGTAGACTACTTTTTGCACGGAATGGTGGTGGGGGACATCGCAGGAACAAAAGAGGTGCCAGTTAGTCACTCAGCATCGACAGAGACCTATAGTTACACGCGCCCTTCAAATTTTGGAAAGCTTCTAACTCTCCAGCGCTGGCGTCATGCTCGTTGCCCATGTCTGATAGAACTATATGATGCCAGCGGCATCATCGTCATTAAGGGGTTAATCAACATCTATTTCTACTTGAAAGTAGGTATACAGTCCCTGAAAGTCAAGATCAAGACCAAGATGGCCCATCGAACGTAGCATCCCCGTGTGATTAGTTCCTTCAGTAGCACAATGAAAGTTACCGCCTGCACACTGTGCAGTGAGTGAATTTACCAACCAACCCTTTTGTTTACCATTTCAAAGTCACAGCTGCTCGGGGTAAGAGCACTGTAATTCTTCAACAAACAGTGGAACACTTTGAACACAGAGAAGGGCACAAAGCAACATACGGTATCATAGTCATAATTGTAAGTAAGGTGGCCAAATGTAATACTGCACACACATTAAGTTCAGGGAAATTTTTTTTTTTTTTAATATATCTTGCCAAATTATAGGTGTCTTATACGTCAGTGCGTCTTATATGGCGGGAAATACGGTATATATGTTTCTCCAAATATCTTATTTATGTGCTTCTCAAATGTTAGTGTATCTTGTATTATAATTCCTAAGTCTTTTTCTTCCTTCACTGTATCGATGATTGTCCCTCCCATCCTACACACTCCACTTGCTCTATTTTTACTCTTGCCCATTTTCATTGTGTGACAATTCTTTTCATTGAACTTCATTTCCCATTTTTTACTCCATTCATGTATCTCATTGGAATCTTCCTGTAGTTTATTACAATCATCATCTTCATCTCTTATTTTTCTAAGCAGTTTGGCGTCATCTGCAAACATACCCTTGTAACTCTTTACTTTTTCTGGCATATCATCTATAAATATTAAAAACATAATATTCGCTAACACTGACCCTTGTGGAACGTCACTTGTGACCGTTCTCCATTCTGATATCTCACCTTTCAACACGGTTCTCATTTCTTTGTTTGTCAGGTAATTTTTCATCCATAGTCATTTTTCTCCCAATCCTCCTCTATTTTCTAATTTCCACATTAGTCTCTTATCAAATGCCTGTGTGTGTGTGTGTGTGTGTGTGTGTGTGTGTGTGTGTGTGTGTGTGTGCCAAGTGATCTGCATATTGTTTCCTTCCTTGTATTTTCTTAAATAATATGCATTTTACCAGTGACTTTTTAATTTTATCTTATTTTTTATGTGTGTGTGTGTGTGTGTGTGTGTGTGTGTGTGTGTGTGTGTGTGTGTGTGTGTGTGTCATATTACTGATAGCTGTGGGTGCTCACCGATGGGGGCGTCCTCCCTGATGAAGAACTGTGCATACTTCCTGGCGCAGTGCGGGGGGTTCTCATGAGGGGGCAGCAGGAAGATGGTGACGGGCACGTCGGAGTGGTGCTGGGGGGAGCCGCTGTCCTCGCCACGGATGAAAAACTGGTACACCTCATTTTCTGTAACATTTGGGAGTTCACTGATACTTATGGAACTAATGGAACAGTCTCTCTATATACGATAATCACTTGTGCATCCAAACTCACACTTTTTAGAGTAAAGGAAACAGAAAAAAAAAAAAAATAAATAAATAAAATAAAAAAAGGGGGGGGAGGGGGGGAGGGGGAGATACAAAAATATGGCAAAAAGATACAAAAAATTGAAAGTTTACTGCTACTTGTGGAACTTTTTTTTTTTACAGTAGAGAAAGCAGAAAAAAAAAAAAAAAGCCCACTACTTACTTGTGCATCCAAGCTCACTTTTCTTTACAGTAAAGAAGACAGCTCAAGATATAAAAATGGAAGATATGAAAATGCTCGCTGGCATAACTATCCTAACCCAGACACGCTCCGGACCGGCATCAGTAAAAAATATAAAAAAAAGCATGCGTAATTTTGGAGAGGTAGATGTAGTACTTGTGCGTGAAGATGACACAGCCTGGCAGAGCATTAGCAGACAGCAGGAAGTGTAAGGCGCCTCAGATCAGTATTATACACTTCTGACTCTCACATCAGGTATTTCCAAAGGCTGAGAAAGATTAACCCGGGAAGCAGCGGGGATCATGTTTCTTATTGGTCCCTCTTAGCGAGAAAATTGAGAAAAAATCATCTCTCACACAAACCATTTCATAATATATATCAATGCATTTGTGATCAGTTTATGTATCATCTATTTTGGGGGGTTTATATCATGGCACAAATTTGGCCCGTCGCTGCTACCAGGTTAACCCCTTGACTGCAGATTTCCTACCAGAAGACATCACCAAGCTACAGGAATGGAACAAAAAGTGGCTGCTACAATTCAATGAAGAAAAATGTAAAGTCATGCACCTTGAGAGGGAATATCCAGCATACCAATACCACATGGGAAACAAACACTCTACTACCCACAGGGAGTATATGCTACCAGGCTACCAGTGAAAGCCAAATCTGTGCCAATTGCAGCGGACGGGTTAATTGGATTCTAATGAGTAGCTTTGTAGGTCCAAGTTATAAAAGCTTCATCAATCTACCACTAGTATCCATGGAAACACCTAGGAATCCTACGAAAGCCTAGTCAAGTATGTGAGCTTGGGCACTGAAATGTATAAAAATATGGTCCTTAGGTTGTTGGAGGAAATGTTTTGAGGCAGCAGGAAATACTAAATGTTACAAAGGAAACTGATAACACAGAGGAAATGGAGATAGAAAATGAACACGTTAGAGAAATAATAAGACTCAGAAGACTGACATACAAACTGTTACAAAGAAAAATTATGACTGAGAAAGTAGAAATGGAAAATGAACATGTTAGGGAAATATTAAGACTCAGGTTCGACTCTGGCGACTCAACTCCGACTCTTCACCCGTGACCGTGAGTAAGTGGATGAATTACCTCGGCTGTGGGTGGTCTGTGCCACGGTGACCTCGCCGGTGGTGGGGTTGACCAAGAAGAGCTCCAGTGCCTCAGAACTGTTGGCTTCATACATGCGGTACCTCACTTCACTGTTTGCCCCTTCATCTGCGTCAATGGCCTCGACCTGTGATGGTGAGCATGGGGAAAGTATAACAAACGAGATCCATAGCTAGGTAAAGGTAATCTGGAACCACTGCATGTATTCTCAAACTATTCTTCACTATTAACTCCTTCATCTGCGTCACTGCCCTCTAACTAAAGAAGTGAGCAGGGAGAAAGTATAACAAACGAGATCTATAGCTAGGTAAGGGTAATCTGGAACCACTGCATGTATTCTCAAACTATTCTTCACTGTTAACTCCTTCATCTGTCTCACTGGCCTCTCTAACTGTGATGGTGGGCAGGGAGAAAGTATAACTGAAATCTGTAGTTAGGTAAGGGTAACATATGGAGCCACTGCCCGTATTCTCAGACTATTTTTCATTGTTTACTTCTTCATCTGCGTCACTGGTCTCTCTAACTGTAATGGTGGGCAGGTAGAAAGTATAACAACTGAAATCTATAGCTGGGTAAGGGTAACATGGAACCACTGCCCGTATTCTCAGAGCATTTTCCACTGTTTACTTGTTCACCTGCGTCACTGGCCCCAAACTGTGATGGCAAGCATGAAGAAAGTATAACAAACAAGATCTATAGCTAGGTAAGGGTAGTCTGGAACCACTGCATGTATTCTCAAACTATTCTTCACTATTAACTCCTTCATCTGCGTCACTGGCCTCTCTAACTGTGATGGAGAGGTCTAGGAACGATCGCCAGATGCTGAGTCGGCACAGTGTGAACGGGGCCTGAAAGTCACTCAGTTGTCATGGTCCAGAGTTGGCACAGTGTGAGTAGGGCCTAAAAGTCACTCAGTTGTCATGGTCCAGAGTTGGCACAGTGTGAACGGGGCCTAAAAGTCACTCAGTTGTCATGGTCCAGAGTTGGCACAGTGTGAGTAGGGCCTAAAAGTCACTCAGTTGTCATGGTCCAGAGTTGGCACAGTGTGAGTAGGGCCTAAAAGTCACTCAGTTGTCATGGTCCAGAGTTGGCACAGTGTGAGTAGGGCCTAAAAGTCACTCAGTTGTCATGGTCCAGAGTTGGCACAGTGTGAGTAGGGCCTAAAAGTCACTCAGTTGTCATGGTCCAGAGTTGGCACAGTGTGAACGGGGCCTAAAAGTCACTCAGTTGTCATGGTCCAGAGTTGGCACAGTGTGAACGGGGCCTAAAAGTCACTCAGTTGTCATGGTCCAGAGTTGGCACAGTGTGAACGGGGCCTAAAAGTCACTCAGTTGTCATGGTCCAGAGTTGGCACAGTGTGAACGGGGCCTAAAAGTCACTCAGTTGTCATGGTCCAGAGTTGGCACAGTGTGAGCGGGGCCTAAAAGTCACTCAGTTGTCATGGTCCAGAGTTGGCACAGTGTGAGCGGGGCCTAAAAGTCACTCAGTTGTCATGGTCCAGAGTTGGCACAGTGTGAACGGGGCCTAAAAGTCACTCAGTTGTCATGGTCCAGAGTTGGCACAGTGTGAGTAGGGCCTAAAAGTCACTCAGTTGTCATGGTCCAGAGTTGGCACAGTGTGAACGGGGCCTAACTCCTCCCTGCCCAGTGTTCCCCACCTTGAGAATGGTTGTCCTGGGAGCCACGTCAGTGTTGATGTTCGCCTGATACTCTGGCAACATGAAGACTGGTGGGTTGTCGTTCTTGTCACGGACCGTCACACGCACCGCCGTGAAGCTGGCCCGGCCCCCCTCGTCCATCACAGACACCTTGAGGCTGTGCATGGGCAGGGACTCCCGATCCAGAGGTGTCTCAGTGTATAGGTTGCCTGAGAAGGGGTGAAGTTTGTATGGTATAAATTGCAAAGATGAGGAAGCAGCTGAAGGGCATAGAAGAAAAGTGTAGCAAAAAAGCCCGCTAAATGCTGCTCCTAAAAAAAAAAAAGATAAAAGTAACGAGTGGCCAAAAGAGAGGCCAATCTCGGGTTACATAGAGTCTCATTAATAAGGACGCATATGTGATTTTTCCGAGTCAAGACATATGGTAATTGTTTGGTAATCGTCGGCATTTTGTTAGGTTAGGGTAAGTTTAGAGTATCTTTCATTCAAAGCCTCACAACAGTATGCTCTAGTGATGTGGTTCCTTGAGGTTTAAAATGTAGGTAAATATACAAGCTATTGTAATGCTGTCTCAGGGAAAACTTCAATAAAATATGACTGGAAGAGCAGCATATTTTCCATTTTTTTTTTTTATCTCCTTAACCTTTTATTGCTACCATTACTGTTACTACTATGACTACAACTTCTTTTACTACTCCTACTAATACTATGAACAACAACATTCATACATCAAACCTTCAAATGAAATCTCTTACTGCAGGAACCTAAAATTCAAAAGTATAGTACAAGCAAATTCAAAGGGCCGTATTACTAAACATTTTGTCTCCCAAGTTCACATATTTGACAAGGCTTTCGTAGGAGTTTTGCACATTTCTAGGGGTAGTTTTATGACCCCGGTGTTAGTTTGACCCTTCTTCTGTACCATGAACCTAAAGAAACACTCATTAGAACCTGATTGATCCCCTCTTTGACCTTTAGGAAATAGTTGATGTGAGAAATGAAATTGTCTAAGAATACCAACCAATGTCTCTCTCTACCTTCTTTGTCCACGGTGAAGGCTCCCTCTGAAGTCTGGTGCAGGATGGTGTACTGCAGCTTGCCCAGGTCCCAGGCATCAAGGTCCGTGGCCACCAGGTTGATGACTAGCTGGCCAGGAGATGAATTTTCCTCCACGTAAGCTTCATATAGAGTGCGATTAAACCTGAGGAATATAAACAGACACTGAGGTTGTATGATGTATGATAGCTAGTGCAATGTAGTGTGTTCCAATGGTTGATGAGAAGGTTGAGGAGAAGAGTTTTCCTCCATGTAGGCATCTTAAAGAGTGTGATTAAACCCAAGGAGCATTAACAGACACTGAAGTTGTATGGGATCGCTAGATAGGATGTGTAAAAGGTAGTGCGATGTAGTGTGTTCAAATGGTTGATGAGAAGGTTGAGGAGAAGAGTTTTTCTCCATGTAGTCTTCATAGTGTGATTAAACCCGAGGAGGATATACGGACACTGAGGTTGTACGGCACTGCTTGGTGGGATGTGTGGTAGGCAGTGCGATGTAGTGTGTTCCAATGGTTGATGAGGAGGTTAAGGAGAAGAGTCTTCCACCATGTAATATTTGTAAAGAGTGCGATTAAACCTGAGGAGTATAAACAGACACTGAGGTTGTATGGCACTGTTTGGTAGGATGTGTGGTAGGTAGTGCAATGTAGTGTGTTCCAATGGTTGATGAGAAGGTTAAGGAGAAGAGTTTTCCGCCATGTAAGATTTGTAGAGTGCGATTAAACCTGAGTATAAGCAGACACTGAGGTTGTACGGCACTGCTTGGTAGGTAGTGCAATGTAGTGTGTTCCAATGGTTGATGAGAAGGTTGAGAAGAATTTTCCTCCAGGTAAGCTCCGTAGAGAGAGGAGTATAAACAGACAGTGAGGTTGTATGGCACTGTTTGGTAGGAATAGGATATATGATAGGTATTGCAATGTTGTAGTATGTTCCAAAGACAGTGCTCATTTCCTGCTATAATGCCTAGGTAAGGTCTGGGTGTTTGTGGCTGACTGGGCTGCTTGAGGACTTTGCTGGCATTGCTTATTATACATGCTGTCTACCTATCAGTGCCTTACAAGGTGAGATGGTGGGAGAGAACAATATGAAAACTTGAATATAGCTGACTGTCTTGGGCCTCCTTAAAATCTGCCACACTGAGAAGAAGTATACCCCTTGCTATCTTTTATTACTGTTTTCATATTGACTGCTCTTGTGAAAACTTAAAGGTAACTGACTGCCTTGACTCTTTAAAGGATGCCATATTGATATTTCTCTCACTGTCTTTTATAATTATTTTCATGCTGACTGACTGGTGTGATAACCTTAACCCGTCTGCTGAGATTGGCACGGGTTTGGCCTTCACTGGTAGCCTGGTAACATATACTCCCAGGTCTTTCTCTGCCTCTGTGGTGGATAGTGGAGTGTTCCCATGTGGTATTGGTATGCTGGATATCCCCTCCCAAGGTGCATGACTTTACATTTTTCTTCATTGAATTGTAGCAGCCACTTTGTGTTCCATTCCTGTAGCTTAGTGATGTCTTCTGGTAGGAAATCCGCAGTCAAGGGGTTAAGATAATTGAGTGTTTTCAACCTCTTTGGACTCTGTCACAGTGATATTTCCCTTGCTGTCCTTTATCAATGCTTTCATGCCAACTGACTGGTGTGAAAACCTTAAGATAAAAGACTTTCGGTTGACCTTTTTGACTGTCTCATATATCGTAAAAAAGATGACGTTAATGTTAGCGGCTTCATAAATTGCCATCACAGCCTCAAAAACTGCCATCACAGCCTTAAACACGGCCATCACAGCCTTAAACACGGCCATCACACTCAAACACGGCCATCACAGCCTTAAACACGGCCATCACAGCCTTAAACACGGCCATCACAGCCTTAAACACGGCCATCACAGCCTTAAACACTGCCATCACAGCCTTAAACACGGCCATCACAGCCTTAAACACGGCCATCACAGCCTTAAACACGGCCATCACAGCCTTAAACACGGCCATCACAGCCTTAAACACGGCCATCACAGCCTTAAACACGGCCATCACAGCCTTAAACACGGCCATCACACTCAAACACGGCCATCACAGCCTTAAACACGGCCATCACAGCCTTAAACACGGCCATCACAGCCTTAAACACGGCCATCACAGCCTTAAACACGGCCATCACAGCCTTAAACACGGCCATCACAGCCTTAAACACGGCCATCACAGCCTTAAACACGGCCATCACACTCAAACACGGCCATCACAGCCTCAAACACGGCCATCACAGCCTTAAACACGGCCATCACAGCCTTAAACACGGCCATCACAGCCTTAAACACGGCCATCACAGCCTTAAACACGGCCATCACAGCCTTAAACACGGCCATCACAGCCTTAAACACGGCCATCACACTCAAACACGGCCATCACAGCCTCAAACACGGCCATCACACTCAAACACGGCCATCACAGCCTTAAACACGGCCATCACAGCCTTAAACACGGCCATCACACTCAAACACGGCCATCACAGCCTTAAACACGGCCATCACAGCCTTAAACACGGCCATCACACTCAAACACGGCCATCACACTCAAACACGGCCATCACAGCCTTAAACACGGCCATCACACTCAAACACGGCCATCACACTCAAACACGGCCATCACAGCCTTAAACACGGCCATCACACTCAAACACGGCCATCACAGCCTTAAACACGGCCATCACAGCCTTAAACACGGCCATCACAGCCTTAAACACGGCCATCACAGCCTTAAACACGCCATCACAGCCTTAAACACGGCCATCACAGCATTTGTACCCAAAGACCATACTAAAAGGTTACCTCGGCGCGTGGTGGTTGGAGGCCAGCCCCGAGACGTGCAGGCCGGTGAAGGCCGCGTGCACCCCGTCACTCACAGACAGGTTCAGGGTGAGGGAGGCCACGTCCTTGAGCTTGTGTGGGGCCGTCACCGTCAACACACCTGGGGAAAAAGATCCACCTTTCAATAGTTAAAATTCACCATTCTCAAGCCAACACATTCCATCTCCTCTTCCTGCACCACTCTGGTCACTGCAGGAGCAAACAATCGTGCCTTCAACCCTTCATCAAAACAACGGCTTTTCTTTCCAACACGTATCCCTGAAAATGTCAAAAAATTTTCCTCCAAACTTCAAGCTTCCTTAACCCTTAAACGACAGGTATTGTTTTCACTAAATGGTCCCTGGATACGGGTAAAAACAGCTGCTATTTTGTTGTTGTTTATTCACATTGTATGAAGCGTCTTAACTCCCTGAAGACAGCAGTGAAATCTAAATTGCGATGCGTTGTGTAATAGTCACGCTGGAGCACTTGCTGGGCTAGAGTGCAGCACAGATAATGAAATTACACCATCACTCTCTAGGTCACTCTCACTACTGCATGCTTTCACTATTTTTATTTATTTACATCTTATAGTGCAATTAAGTACAAGTATGTCGATGAGCGGGCAACGGCCTGCCTGTCACTACTCACAATGTTTTCGTCACTGTTATCCTTGTACTCAGAATGATCTTCACTCTAGATCCTGTCCTGTGTTTCCCAGTGTTTTCTTATCTTACGGTTCCAGGGCTGCTCAGTGAGGGCTAATGATCTTATTTCAAATATACGAGGGTCAGATAATTATGCTGGCAGACACCTCGGCAAGTCACAGAACCCGCCAAATTTGATCTAAACATTCAAATTAGTGGCGCGAAAGAGTCTGATTAAATGAATGATGGCCGTCTGTGCGGACCGAGCCGGGTTTGATTAAATAAACGATGGCCATTGTTGAAGGTTTAAGTCTAGTCATCTGTACGCGTACATGAACCTTACCAGTCAGCTGATCCATTTTGAAGATGGCGTCTCGGTCTCCCGAGTGAATGGCATAACTGAGCGGCGTGACCTGACCAGCGTCTGGGTCAGTGGCAGACACCGAGGTGACCACATGGCCGGGCTGGGCCTCGGCCGACACGCGGCAGGAGTAGCTGTCCTGGCGCCACGCTGGAGGGTTGTCGTTGAAGTCCACAACTGTAGGCAAAGAAAACATCTGGCCAGGCTTAACAAAACACGACTATAGGGTCGGTGTGGTCTGAGGCTTCCACCCTTCACATCAACTATTTCCAAAGGCCAAAATGGAGCTAAGTCGGTTTCCTAGGAGTGTTTTTTCAGGTTCGAGGTACAGAAAAAGGGTCGACTATTATCGGGGTCATAAAACTACCCATGGAAATAACCACAACTCCTATGCAAGCCTAGTCAAACATGAGCGCTTGGGTGCTGCAATGTTTAAGAATATGACCCTAGATATACTGTAGTTACTGTTGTCCACTTGTTCTGCCCCCTCCTTCATGCGTGTCCTGCCCAGAGTTGGCAGGATGTTAATCAAATATTTATAATCGAAAAAAGTGGTTTTCTATATTCATATTTTTTCTATTACTTAATTTACTGTCTGGATGCATACCAAGGTTGAGAACCCACTCTAAAAACCAGCTGGTGTGGGAATATACCTTCTTTGTCAGCCATAACGTTCAGTACCTCAAGCATATGGAAACTTCATGCATACAACTTGCCTTTGGCCCAACTAGTCTGGCTATATAAGTGTTTACTGTCTACATGTAATTTACCGTCAATAACCACTGTGGCGGTGGAGGAGAGCTGGGGTATGCCTGAGTCCGTGGCCAGCACAGTCAGCACGTGTTGAGCCTCAGTCTCTGCATCCAGCTCCTTGGTGAGTGTGACGGTGTAGTGACCCTCTAAATCTCTCCGTTTTCTCTTAAGCCTCTCCTCTTCCTGAACCTTTTCTTCAGTCTGCCTTCATATCCACACATACCATTCCTCTCCCGTACGGCACCGTCCAGGGCACGCACCTCAAAGCTGCCACACTCCATGACACACGAGTAGCGCACTGAACCGCCCGGCCCCGTGTCCACGTCACTTGCCGAGACCTGTACAAGGCAGAGGGTGAAGGTGTCTTGACAATGCAAAAAGAATTCAAACTTTTGATTTTTCGATCAGCTTATCAAACTTATGCATAAGATCCATTTTTGATTGATTAACAATGAAATGTTACTAGGCAGTGAATGGGAATCAATATTTATAAAAGAGTTTATGGTCAAATTTTCATATTAAAAAAAGTGGAAAAACCTGTAATATTTGCTGAAGTAATTTACCTGCAGCACCACGTGGCCCGGTGATGCAGCCTCCGACACGTCTCCCTTGAAGACGGAACGGCTGAACTCCGGCGGGTTGTCATTGACGTCCGTGACTGCGACTGTGACGTGGGTGTCCGTGTGGCCCCCGGTGAAGGGGTCCCGCGCCCGCACCGTCAGGTTGTGGCTGGCGGAGGCCTCGTAGTCCAGCAGGGCAGTGGTCTGGACGACGCCTGGACACAGGGCGACACCATTACCTTTGTGTGCTAAGACCAGTGAGGGAAGCAGTGCTGGACCAGTAAATGCCAACATACTCAGACTAAACACCTCACCAGTACCATATAAAACTGTTTTATATAACAAGGTTCATGCAAGTGCATGGAGGGAAAAATGAAAAAAATGTGTTGGCAGGGATAATGAATAATGCAAACACACACACACACACACACACACACACACACACACACACACACACACACACACACACACACACACACACACACACACACACACACATCTTATGAACATCATGAGAAATGTCTGTGTACATGTTTTCTAGTGATAAGTTGTCAAGGCAGGCGGGGAAACAGAAGGCAGCAACCACTTCATGTACTTATGATCAACAAAACTGGCAGACATTCATTAAGTGTCATGTCAAAGTGTTAATGGTTCAATAATGTATCCAGAGTGCATAAGAACATAAGAACATAAGAACGTAAGGAGTCTGCAAGAGGCCGGTTGGCCTATACAAGGCAGCTCCTGTACACTCAACCCCACCTTACCTCACCATCCATTGCTTTATCTAACCTCTTCTTGAATGTATCTATGGTATTGGCACCCACAACATGGCTCCCAAGCCTGTTCCATTCGTCCACCACTCTATTAGTGAACCAATTCTTGCCTATGTCTTTGTTGAATCTGAATTTGTCTAACTTAAAACCATTGCCACGCGTCCTACCTTGGCTCTTTTACTTTCAAAATCCTATTGACATCCCCTTTATTAAAGCCCTTCATCCATTTATAGACTTCGATCAAGTCTCCTCGCAACCTTCGCCTTTCTAGAGAGTGTAGATTTAAATGCTTCAGCCTGTCTTCATAAGGCAAGTTTCTCACCCCCTGAATCATCTTTGTCATCCTCCTATGAACAGATTCTAACATCTTGATATCCATTCTATAGTAGGGGGACCAGAACTGAACTGCATAATCGAGATGAGGTCTAACTAGTGCTAAGTAAAGTTTGAGGATGACTTCAGCTAGCGCTCCTATTGCTTACGCTCCTTGAGATGAAACCCAGTACTCTGTTGGCCCGATTTTTAGCCTGAATGCATTGAGCCCTAGGACGGAGGTCTGCGCTCTAGTCTAGGATAATTCCTGACCGCCAGATGACGGCTCTAGTCTCACTCCGCGTTGTAAACTCGTAGAAATAGCATCCGTGCGCTCGTGTCATGTTTTCAGCACTACAGTGTGTTTTCAGCACTACAGTGTGAGTTCTTTGTGCTTTAACAATGTCCCCCAGAAAGATGGTTAAAAGGCACGGTGCTGCAAAGAAAACAGGAACGGTGGCTACTATGCTCGCAACAGGAACGGAGGGCGAGCCTCGGCATATTGCATGCTCTCCTGGACGTGACAGACTCCCGTTCACACTCCATCTCGGACGATACGTCGGGTTAGCTTCACGTTGGTGGTCGCAAAGTCACTTACAACATGTCAAGTCACTCTACCTTCAAAACTGCGACCAGTACGCGCAGGGGCGGAGCAGCGGGATGACGTCACTTGATTCCAAATACCCGCCAGTTCACGAGTGACTAAAATTGCGGCCGGGTATGCACTTTGGATGTGCATGTTTGCCTTCTTTCACCGCGCGTTCAGGCAAGTCACTGATGAAAATATATGCCTTTTTATTATGCTATGCGTGACTGTAAATCCAATGCCTACAAACGGTGGTGTGGGGTGTGAGGGGGGGGGGGGGGGGGATGTTGAAGTGTTTGATTTAAATTAGTCCGCCTTCCTTCGTTTTCTCTAAATCCTATATTCTACATTCTCTGGTTTGGCACCAAGCAGCGTCACGCATAAGCCACGCCTCTGCCGTGTCTCCTCCCACAAAGCTGCGTATGACTTGACTTAATATAAGTGACTTTGGGTGGTCGAACGTAGTTCCGGTGCCTCGAGAATAGGGAGACTGCGGCTACTAAACCCCCGGGCGAAGCCTACCCCTCGGGCGTAGCTAGCGGTTGCAGGAGTCTCCGTAACAACCGTAACACATTGATTTGTGTTCCATATTATTAATCATCGCTATTTTTTAGAAAAAAATTACTTAATTCTGTTAAAAAATAACATGTAAAATGATTATATAAATATTTTTTTATATATATATATATATATATATATATATATATATATATATATATATATATATATATATATATATATATATATATATATATATATATATATATATATATATATATATATATATATATATATATATATATATATATATATATATATATATATATATATATATATATATATATATATATATATATATATATATATATATATATATATATATATATATATATATATATATATATATATATATATATATATATATATATATATATATATATATATATATATATATATATATATATATATATATATATATATATATATATATATATATATATATATATATATATATATAAGCAGGGTATATAAAAAAGGGTGGGAGCAAAATTGCAAACATGTGCGGCAAACAAGCGTCTGGCTGCCCGAAACACAGGCGGGTAAGCAGAGGAGTTTCTGATTGCAAGGGTTTGCACTTCATGGCGGGAACACATCAACCAGGAACATGATCAGGCATGTTTAGGACACACACTGCATCTAAATGAATCATAATCACTGATATTACAAGGCAACGATGAAGCACAAATGTGTAGCATGAAAGGAATCTCTCTCTCTCTCTCTCTCTCTCTCTCTCTCTCTCTCTCTCTCTCTCTCTCTCTCTCTCTCTCTCTCTCTCTCTCTCTCTCTCTCTCTCTCTCTCTCTCTCTCTCTCTCTCTCTCTCTCTCTCTCTCTCTCTCTCTCTCTCTCACCTTTTATTTGGTTATTATCAAATTTTCCTCCTACTGATGACAATTTTTTTGTTCCTTAAATTATCCACATATTGGTGTTTAACTATTCCTCCAGAAATACGCGGTCATGCTTTATAAGGCTTCTCGTGCAGTAATTTCTGAAAATTATGTACAAAGAAAAATTAAATCCATCCACCTCAACCATCCACCTCAGGCCCTTTAAACATAAGCCTGTGCTCCGCCCCTGGCCCGGCACACGACTCAGAGCTGTCACAGTGCCCGGGAGGAAGGCTTCATCATAAATATTTACACTGAACAAGTAGGACAAAACGGGAAGATAAAACAAATACTTACATTCAAGATCCACTGCATTGCCACCTGGGAAAGCAGACAAACCTTTCATGAAGCAAAGTACGGAGGTTCAGGGATGACAAAGATATACATTTTTTTTTCATGATGTATGAGTAAGGACAAGCAGGTGGGTGAAGGGAAGATGCAAGGGTAATGGACATGTTACAGGAGGGAGGCAGTTGGGTGGTTTGTGTGTACTTAGATCTGGACGAGGCATTAGACAAAATACTACCACAAGACTAATATGAAAGCAGGAGAATATATAAGGACTGACAGGAGAATAGCAGAGTAGACAAAAGACTTTCTGAGAGACCGACAGATGAGGAAAGTAATCTACGACAATATGTCAGGGTGGAGGGAAGGAATAAGTGGAGTTTCCCAGGGCACAGTGCTGGCACCCATTGTGTTAAGGACATGGTGGAAGGGATGGGCAGATATACAAGCCTGTTTGCGATGATACAAAGATCACAAAATAAATGGAAGCTGAGGATTGTAAAAGTCCGCAGGGTGATCATGACAGGATTTATCAGAGGAACCAGGAGTAGACGGTGAAATTTAATGAAGTTATTGGAAATGGGTGACTGTACTGAAAGGCTGCCATGGGATTACTCAATGAGAACTGACAATAAAAAAAAGGAGGAGGAGAAAGGCATGGAATAATTTGTCACCTGAAAGAAAGTTTGGAAAGTTTCGTTTAGTCGGCGCAACATCTGCATGCGGTCATATGCCGGAGAGAGACAGAAGGGGAAGGAATTATAGGAGAAAGGAACAGATCCCAGGAGACGGGACACAACCCCCGATTAATACCTGGTACCCATTCACTGCTGGGTGGACAGGGGCGTAGGGTATCGGAAACGCCGCCCAAATTTTTCCATTCTGCCCGGGAATCGAACCCAAGCTCTCTCGGTTGTGAGCCGAGTGTGCTAACCACTGCACCACGAGGCCCCCTGTCACCTGAAAGACACATTAACGAGAGACAGCCTTGGGAGCAGCTGAAAACACTGGACTGGCATTTCACTACACAGACTAAGAGATGATGAAGAAACTAAGCTGATCAGGTTGGAACATGTGGCAGTAGTACGGTCCCCACATAAAAATAAACATATAAACAAAAAACAACAACAAAAAAAAAAAAAAAAGCAATCAAGTTTGTCCCTTTCCCATGGAGGAGGAAGAAAGCTTCTGTCAGTGGCAGATAATTTTGCAAGGTCACAGTTATTAGCAGCTGGGAAACTCGTGTTACTGGTTGCACTACTCATTGACACTCATGTTAAGGCCAATCACAATGAGGTGCTCCAAGGTATGGTGGAACAACTATGATTTATAAGAGTTAGCAAGTGTCCAACAGTTCTCACTCTGGACGGCTGGCACGCCGGGTCTCCCTCTGCCTCTCACCTTACCTACACACCTCTCAAGCTCATGTGTTAGTAAGATTTCAGTGGTGGTGTAACTCTAAGATCAACAAGGCATGTGTCATCACTAATACTGGTGTGCTCTGGGCAAGGTGAGCCACTGCCACTAAAGGCCTTGCTGCTGCCTGCCATGGTGCCCCCACCTGTGGAATAGTCGAGGCCGAACAGCTCCTCGGTGTTGCCGGCCACAATGGTGTACATAATGGGCTCCCCGGAAGGGCTAGCGGCCTCCACCCTTACAACGGGCGTGCCCTTGGCGGCGTTCTCTGGCACGGCTGCCTCATACCGTGCGGCGGTGAACATTGGCCCTTCAGAAGACACCACCCTGGGGACCCGTGACGGGCAGGTTAACATCTTCAACACAAGAAGAACCCTGAGGCTAACAGGCCTGACCCAAGGCAAGGTGGTCCTGGCTGCGTGACTCACCTTATGAGGACATGGGCCTGTGAGCTGAGGGGAGGCTTTCCCCCGTCGTAGGCAGCAACAGTGAGGCTGTAGGTCTTGTCGGCCGCCATCAGGGTCTGCTTCAGGGAAATTTCACCCGTCTTCTTATTCACGGCGAAGAGCTCACCGCTGCCTCGCACCAGCTCGTAGCGGACACTTCCGAACTCCCCAGAGTCAGCGTCTATTGCCTGCACCTGAAGACACAAGGGAAAGGGCTTGGTAATAGGACCATCTCATAATCAACAATTACATAACTATTTTTCACTTCCTTCTCTTTCCCCTTCCCTCTCTCCTTCCTCTTTCCTATATTCTCCTCCTTGTAGCCTTGCTTTACTTGACATTTCCTTTACTTCTCCCTGTCTCCCTCTCTTCCCTTTTTTCTCTTTCCTTTCCTCTCCTTTTGGCTCACAACAAATATTTCCCAAGGCCACGGAGGTGATTGGCTGAGTTCACATGATTGTTTTTCAGTCATGGTGCGAAAGCCTTGTGAATTAAACTATAACTAGACTCATTGGCCTACCCATGGAAATACTAGCACAACCTCTACAAAAGCCTTACCAAATACCTATGGGTGTGTAAGCCCAGAAATGCTTGAAAATATGGGCCTAATGCAGCCATACAGTTCCATCGATCAGTTTTCCCGACACTAAGGTTGGTATTCTCAGATGATTCCTTCCCTTACATCGATTTCCAAAGGCCAAAAAGGAGATCAGTCAGGTTCTCATGGGTGTTTCTTTAGATTCATGGTACAGAGGAAGGGTCAGACTACCACCAGGGTCATTAAACTACTCCTGGATATCCCCACAACCCATATGAAAGCCTTGTCAAATATGTGAGCTTGGGTGCCAAAATGTTTAATAATACAGCCTGAAATGGTGGCTTGCAGTCCCTTGTGATACATACATACAGAAACATAGTGGAACAAATCAACACCTTGACTGAAGATTTCCTACAAAACCTCACCAAGCTACAGGAATGGAACAACAAGTGGCTGCTACAATTCAATGAAGAAAAATGTAAGTCATGCACCATGGGAGGAAATCCAGCATACCAATACCACATTGTAAACACTCCACTATCCACCACAGAGGCAGAGAAAGACCTGGGAGTATATGTTATCAGGGTACCAAAAGGCAAAATCCATGCCAATCGCAGCAGACGGGTTAATAATATGGCTCCATTGCAGTCCATTGTGATGCCTACATAGAGAAACACAGTGCAGCAAATCAAGGTACAGTACAGTTTCACATAAAACAGTATTATATGGTAGAGTGAAATGGAGTTTAGTGCAGCGGGGGGCAGAATATTGTAGTTATTCTATTTTTTTATTACAGCAAAGGAAGTAGCTCAAGGGCAAAAGATAAATTAAAAAAAAAGTCGGCTAAACACTGACTCTATAAAAGTAGGGGAGTTTTTTCTACAGTAAAGGAAGCAACTCAAGGGCAACAAAAAGAAAGTGTAGAAAAAAGGCCCGCTAATCGCTGCTCCTATAGAAGTGGAGAAGGGTGGCTGAGAGGTCAATATCAAGTGGTAAGAGGACTATGTTCTTATATGAGAAGAAGCAACAGGGCAACAGACAAAAAATATTACACTGACGAGTTTTTTACAGTAATATGGAGATTAGAAAAGGAAAAAAAGACCTCACTGCTTGCTGGCCCTAAAATGACACACTAATCACCTCCAGAGAAACATTATAAAAGAAGGAACAGGGCAATAGACAACAAATAGTACACTTACGAGTTTTTTTACAAGGAATACGTAGGTCAGGGAAGAAAAAAAAAAAAGACCCTCATTGCCTGCTGGCCCAAAAAACAACAGATTACATAATAAACTTACTGGTTCTTTACAGAGAATAGTAGGTTAGAAAAGAAAAGGCCTCACTGACTACTGGCCCAATAAATAACAGACTAAAAAATAGATCTACTGGTTCTGTTCAGAGAATGGAGACAGCATAACAACCGAAATTACTAGCTAGGTAAGGGTACTAAAAGCCAGGCCTGTATGGACCATATTGGCTATACAGGCAGCGCCACACGTGGCCACTCAGTGAACTGTCAAAGCAGTACTTTCCACAGAACTCAAGTTATGTATTAGTGCGTCTGAGGCTGCCTCCAGGATACAAGGCCTTGGTGCCGCCACCGCTCCAAGCCAACGACTGCACACACTTTCCTCCTACCCGATTTCCTGACTACTATTTGACATGGAGAAAAACTGAAATCGGGTAGGAGTGAAGAGTGCAATCATCGGCTGGGGGCGATGGCGGCATCATGGCCGTGTATCCTGAGACAGCCTCAGACGCACTCTAGTCTATAACTTGAACTCTATGGAAATTCAGCTTGGAGTTGAGTGGCCATGTGGCGCTGCCTGTATAGCCACAGTCCATTCTTAGACTATTTGGGTCTCTCAACAAATATTTCCAAAGGCCATAAAGGAAATTAGTTGATTAAGGCGCCATTCACACTGTGCTGACTCTGGGCCATGACAACCCAGCGACTAAGGGCACACAAGGTCTTGGGTGTGAAATGCTGATGTGAAAGGGTCGAACATGGTCGGAAAGAGGTCTAGAAACGATTGTCAGATGCCGAGTCGGCACAGTGTGAAGGGGGCCTAAAAGTCGCTGAGTTGTCATGGTCCAGAGTTGGCACAGTGTGAACGGGGCCTAACTCCTCCCTGCCCAGTGTTCCCCACCTTGAGAATGGTTGTCCTGGGAGCCACGTCAGTGTTGATGTTCGCCTGATACTCTGGCAACATGAAGACTGGTGGGTTGTCGTTCTTGTCGCGGACCGTCACACGCACCGCCGTGAAGCTGGCCCGGCCCCCCTCGTCCATCGCAGACACCTTGAGGCTGTGCACAGGCAGGGACTCGCGATCCAGAGGTGTCTCAGTGTATAGGTTGCCTGGGAAGGGGTGAAGTTTGTATGGTATAAATTAACAAAGAATGAGGTCCCCTTTTTTTTTTTTTTTACAGGAAAGGAAGCAGCTCAGGGGCATAAAAGTGTAGAAAAAAGCCTGCTAAACGCTGCTCCTAAAAAAAGGATAGAAGTAAAAAATGGCCAAAAGAGATGCCAGTTTCAGGTTATATAGAAAGTTTCTTTAGTAAGGATGTAAATGTGATTTTTCCGAGTCAAGACATATGGTGACTGTTTGGTAATCGTCGGCGTTTTGTTAAGTTTGGGTAAGTTTAGGGTATCTTTCATTCAAAGCCTCACAACTGTATGCTCTAGTGATGTGGTTCCTTGAGGTTTAAAATGTAGTTAAATAAACAAGCTACTGTAATGCTGTCTCAGGGAAAACTTCAGTAAAATATGACTTGAAGAGCATGTTTTCCATCCTTTTTTTTTATCTCCTTAACCTTCTATTGCTACCATTACAGTTACTACTATGACTACAACTACTTTTACTACTCCTACTAATACTATCAACAACAACAACAACATTCATACATCAAACCTTCAAATGAAATCTCTTACTGCAGGAACCTAAAATTCAAAAGTATAGTACAAGCAAATTCAAAGGGCCGTATTACTAAACATTTTGTCTCCCAAGTTCACATATTTGACAAGGCTTTCGTAGGAGTTTTGCACATTTCTAGGGGTAGTTTTAAGACCCCGGTGTTAGTTTGACCCTTCTTCTGTACCGTGAACCTCAAGAAACACTCATTATAACCTGATTGATCCCCTCTTTGACCTTTAGGAAATAGTTGATGTGAGAAATGAAATTGTCTAAGAATACCAACCAATGTCTCTCTCTACCTTCTTTGTCCACGGTGAAGGCTCCCTCTGAAGTCTGGTGCAGGATGGTGTACTGCAGCTTGCCCAGGTCCCAGGCATCAAGGTCCGTGGCCACCAGGTTGATGACTAGCTGGCCGGGAGATGAATTTTCCTCCACGTAAGCTTCATATAGAGTGCGATTAAACCTGAGGAATATAAACAGACACTGAGGTTGTATGATGTATGATAGCTAGTGCAATGTAGTGTGTTCCAATGGTTGATGAGAAGGTTGAGGAGAAGAGTTTTCCTCCATGTAGGCATCTTAAAGAGTGTGATTAAACCCAAGGAGCATTAACAGACACTGAAGTTGTATGGGATCGCTAGATAGGATGTGTAAAAGGTAGTGCGATGTAGTGTGTTCAAATGGTTGATGAGAAGGTTGAGGAGAAGAGTTTTTCTCCATGTAGTCTTCATAGTGTGATTAAACCCGAGGAGGATATACGGACACTGAGGTTGTACGGCACTGCTTGGTGGGATGTGTGGTAGGCAGTGCGATGTAGTGTGTTCCACTACAAAGTTCCTCACCAACGACTGTTGCTTAAATTACAGGCTCACGGAGTAGAGGGTAAAGTTTTGAACTGGGTCAAGGCGTGGCTTAGCAATAGGAAGCAAAGAGTGCAAATCAATGGTAAAAGATCTGACTGGGGATGTGTTACGAGTGGGGTCCCACAAGGTTCGGTATTAGGTCCACTTTTGTTTATTATTTATATCAATGACTTAGACACAGGAATTAATAGTGATGTTAGTAAATTTGCAGATGATACCAAGATCGGTAGAGTAATTGAGTCGGATCAGGACGCTAGTATTCTCCAAGGTGAACTCAACAGATTATATGACTGGGCGGATAAATGGCAGATGGAGTTCAATGTAGGGAAGTGCAGTATTCTGAGTGTAGGTAGGAACAACCCCTCACATAACTATTGCTTAAATGACACTCTCATAAGTAGGTCTGGGAGAGGGATTTAGGGTCTTAGTGAGCTCTGATCTCCGTCCAAGGGCACAATGCATTCAAGCTAGAAATCGAGCTAATAGGGTACTGGGATTTATTTCAAGGAGCGTAAGCAACAGAAGCCCGCCCAAGTCTTCCTCAAACTATATTTAGCATTAGTTAGACCTCATCTTGACTATGCGGTTCAGTTCTGGTCACCCTACTATAGAATGGATATCAAAATGTTAGAATCGGTGCAGAGGAGGATGACTAAGATGATTCAGGGGTTGAAACTTGCCATACGAGGAAAGACTCAAACAGTTAAACTTGCATTCTCTAGAAAGGCGAAGGGTGCGTGGAGACATGATCGAGGTTTATAAATGGATGAAGGGCTTTAATAAGGGAGACATTCATAAGGTTTTGTTGGTAAGAGAACCGGGTAGGACACGAAGTAACGGGTTTAAACTGGATAAATTCAGATTCAACAGGGACATAGGCAAAAATTGGTTTACTAATAGGGTGGTGGATGAGTGGAATAGGCTTAGCAGTCATGTGGTGAGTGCCAATACAATTGTCACATTCAAATGAGACTAGATAAATTCATGGACAGCGATATTAGGTGGGGTTAGATACACGGGAGCTTAGGGTCAAAGGAGCTGCCTCGTACAGGCCTACCGGCCTCTTGCAGACTCCTGCGTTCTTATGTTCTTATGTTCTTAATGGTTGATGAGGAGGTTAAGGAGAAGAGTCTTTCACCATGTAATATTTGTAAAGAGTGCGATTAAACCTGAGGAGTATAAACAGACACTGAGGTTGTATGGCACTGTTTGGTAGGATGTGTGGTAGGTAGTGCAATGTAGTGTGTTCCAATGGTTGATGAGAAGGTTAAGGAGAAGAGTTTTCCGCCATGTAAGATTTGTAGAGTGCGATTAAACCTGAGTATAAGCAGACACTGAGGTTGTACGGCACTGCTTGGTAGCTAGTGCAATGTAGTGTGTTCCAATGGTTGATGAGAAGGTTGAGAAGAATTTTCCTCCAGGTAAGCTCCGTAGAGAGAGGAGTATAAACAGACAGTGAGGTTGTATGGCACTGTTTGGTAGGAATAGGATATATGATAGGTATTGCAATGTTGTACTATGTTCCAAAGACAGTGCTCATTTCCTGCTATAATGCCTAGGTAAGGTCTGGGTGTTTGTGACTGACTGGGCTGCTTGAGGACTTTGCTGGCATTGCTTATTATACATGCTGTCTACCTATCAGTGCCTTACAAGGTGAGATGGGAGAGAACAATATGAAAACTTGAATATAGCTGACTGTCTTGGGCCTCCTTAAAATCTGCCACACTGAGAAGAAGTATACCCCTTGCTATCTTTTATTACTGTTTTCATATTGACTGCTCTTGTGAAAACTTAAAGGTAACTGACTGCCTTGACTCTTTAAAGGATGCCATATTGATATTTCTCTCACTGTCTTTTATAATTATTTTCATGCTGACTGACTGGTGTGATAACCTTAACCCGTCTGCTGAGATTGGCACGGGTTTGGCCTTCACTGGTAGCCTGGTAACATATACTCCCAGGTCTTTCTCTGCCTCTGTGGTGGATAGTGGAGTGTTCCCATGTAGTATTGGTATGCTGGATATCCCCTCCCAAGGTGCATAACTTAACATTTTTCTTCATTGAATTGTAGCAGCCACTTTTTGTTCCATTCCTGTAGCTTGATGATGTCTTCTGGTAGGAAATCCGCAGTCAAGGGGTTAAGATAATTGAGTGTTTTCAACCTCTTTGGACTCTGTCACAGTGATATTTCCCTTGCTGTCCTTTATCAATGCTTTCATGCCAACTGACTGGTGTGAAAACCTTAAGATAAAAGACTTTCGGTTGACCTTTTTGACTGTCTCATATATCGTAAAAAAGATGACGTTAATGTTAGCGGCTTCATAAATTGCCATCACAGCCTCAAAACTGCCATCACAGCCTTAAACACAGCCATCACAGCCTTAAACACCATCACAGCCTTAAACACGGCCATCACAGCCTTAAACACGGCCATCACAGCCTTAAACACGGCCATCACAGCCTTAAACACGGCCATCACAGCCTTAAACACGGCCATCACAGCCTTAAACACGGCCATCACAGCCTTAAACACGGCCATCACAGCCTTAAACACGGCCATCACAGCCTAAAACACGGCCATCACAGCCTTAAACACGGCCATCACAGCCTTAAACACGGCCATCACAGCCTTAAACACGGCCATCACAGCCTTAAACACGGCCATCACAGCCTTAAACACGGCCATCACAGCCTTAAACACGGCCATCACAGCCTTAAACACGGCCATCACAGCTTTAAACACGGCCATCACAGCCTTAAACACGGCCATCACAGCCTTAAACACGGCCATCACAGCCTTAAACACGGCCATCACAGCCTTAAACACGGCCATCACAGCCTTAAACACGGCCATCACAGCCTTAAACACGGCCATCACAGCCTTAAACACGGCCATCACAGCCTTAAACACGGCCATCACAGCCTTAAACACGGCCATCACACTCAAACACGGCCATCACAGCCTTAAACACGGCCATCACAGCCTTAAACACGGCCATCACAGCCTCAAACACGGCCATCACAGCCTTAAACACGGCCATCACAGCCTTAAACAAGGCCATCACAGCCTTAAACACGGCCATCACAGCCTTAAACACGGCCATCACAGCCTTAAACACGGCCATCACAGCCTTAAACACGGCCATCACAGCCTTAAACACGGCCATCACAGCCTTAAACACGGCCATCACAGCCTTAAACACGGCCATCACAGCCTTAAACACGGCCATCACACTCAAACACGGCCATCACAGCCTTAAACACGCCATCACAGCCTTAAACACGGCCATCACAGCCTTAAACACGGCCATCACACTCAAACACGCCATCACAGCCTTAAACACGGCCATCACAGCCTTAAACACGGCCATCACAGCCTTAAACACGGCCATCACACTCAAACACGGCCATCACAGCCTTAAACACGCCATCACAGCCTTAAACACGGCCATCACACTCAAACACGGCCATCACACTCAAACACGGCCATCACAGCCTTAAACACGCCATCACAGCCTTAAACACGGCCATCACAGCCTTAAACACGGCCATCACACTCAAACACGGCCATCACAGCCTTAAACACGCCATCACAGCCTTAAACACGGCCATCACAGCCTTAAACACGGCCATCACAGCCTTAAACACGGCCATCACAGCCTTAAACACGGCCATCACAGCCTTAAACACGGCCATCACACTCAAACACGGCCATCACAGCCTTAAACACGGCCATCACACTCAAACACGGCCATCACAGCCTTAAACACGGCCATCACACTCAAACACGGCCATCACAGCCTTAAACACGGCCATCACACTCAAACACGGCCATCACAGCCTTAAACACGGCCATCACACTCAAACACGGCCATCACAGCCTTAAACACGGCCATCACACTCAAACACGGCCATCACAGCCTTAAACACGGCCATCACACTCAAACACGGCCATCACAGCCTTAAACACGGCCATCACAGCCTCAAACACGGCCATCACAGCCTTAAACACGGCCATCACACTCAAACACGGCCATCACAGCCTTAAACACGGCCATCACAGCCTTAAACACGGCCATCACACTCAAACACGGCCATCACACTCAAACACGGCCATCACAGCCTTAAACACGGCCATCACACTCAAACACGGCCATCACAGCCTTAAACACGGCCATCACAGCCTTAAACACGGCCATCACACTCAAACACGGCCATCACAGCCTTAAACACGCCATCACAGCCTTAAACACGGCCATCACAGCATTTGTACCCAAAGACCATACTAAAAGGTTACCTCGGCGCCTGGTGGTTGGAGGCCAGCCCCGAGACGTGCAGGCCGGTGAAGGCCGCGTGCACCCCGTCACTCACAGACAGGTTCAGGGTGAGGGAGGCCACGTCCTTGAGCTTGTGTGGGGCCATCACCGTCAACACACCTGGGGAAAAAGATCCACCTTTCAATAGTTAAAATTCACCATTCTCAAGCCAACACATTCCATCTTCTCTTCCTGCACCACTCTGGTCACTGCAGGAGCAAACAATCGTGCCTTCAACCCTTCATCAAAACAACGGCTTTTCTTTCCAACACGTATCCCTGAAAATGTCAAAAAAATTTCCTCCAAACTTCAAGCTTCCTTAACCCTTAAACGACAGGTATTGTTTTCACTAAATGGTCCCTGGATACGGGTAAAAACAGCTGCTATTTTGTTGTTGTTTATTCACATTGTATGAAGCGTCTTAACTCCCTGAAGACAGCGGTGAAATCTAAATTGCGATGCGTTGTGTAATAGTCACGCTGGAGCACTTGCTGGGCTAGAGTGCAGCACGGATAATGAAATTACACCATCACTCTCTAGGTCACTCTCACTACTGCATGCTTTCACTATTTTTATTTATTTACATCTTATAGTGCAATTAAGTACAAGTATGTCGATGAGCGGGCAACGGCCTGCCTGTCACTACTCACAATGTTTTCGTCACTGTTATCCTTGTACTCAGAATGATCTTCACTCCATCCTGTCCTGTGTTTCCCAGTGTTTTCTTATCTTACGGTTCCAGGGCTGCTCAGTGAGGGCTAATGATCTTATTTCAAATATACGAGGGTCAGATAATTATGCTGGCAGACACCTCGGCAAGTCACAGAACCCGCCAAATTTGATCTAAACATTCAAATTAGTGGCGCGAAAGAGTCTGATTAAATGAATGATGGCCGTCTGTGCGGACCGAGCCGGGTTTGATTAAATAAACGATGGCCATTGTTGAAGGTTTAAGTCTAGTCATCTGTACGCGTACATGAACCTTACCAGTCAGCTGATCCATTTTGAAGATGGCGTCTCGGTCTCCCGAGTGAATGGCATAACTGAGCGGCGTGACCTGACCAGCGTCTGGGTCAGTGGCAGACACCGAGGTGACCACATGGCCGGGCTGGGCCTCGGCCGACACGCGGCAGGAGTAGCTGTCCTGGCGCCACGCTGGAGGGTTGTCGTTGAAGTCCACAACTGTAGGCAAAGAAAACATCTGGCCAGGCTTAACAAAACACGACTATAGGGTCGGTGTGGTCTGAGGCTTCCACCCTTCACATCAACTATTTCCAAAGGCCAAAATGGAGCTAAGTCGGTTTCCTAGGAGTGTTTTTCAGGTTCGAGGCACAGAAAAGGTCGACTATTATCGGGGTCATAAAACTACCCATGGAAATAACCACAACTCCTATGCAAGCCTAGTCAAACATGAGCGCTTGGGTGCTGCAATGTTTAAGAATATGACCCTAGATATACTGTAGTTACTGTTGTCCACTTGTTCTGCCCCCTCCTACATGCGTGTCCTGCCCAGAGTTGGCCGGATTTTAATCAAATATTTATAATCGAAAAAGTGGTTTTCTATATTCATATTTTTTCTATTACTTAATTTACTGTCTGGATGCATACCAAGGTTGAGAACCCACTCTAAAAACCAGCTGGTGCGGAATATACCTTCTTTGTCAGCCATAACGTTCAGTACCTCAAGCATATGGAAACTTCATGCATACAACTTGCCTTTGGCCCAACTAGTCTGGCTATATAAGTGTTTACTGTCTACATGTAATTTACCGTCAATAACCACTGTGGCGGTGGAGGAGAGCTGGGGTATGCCTGAGTCCGTGGCCAGCACAGTCAGCACGTGTTGAGCCTCAGTCTCTGCATCCAGCTCCTTGGTGAGTGTGACGGCACCGTCCAGGGCACGCACCTCAAAGCTGCCACACTCCATGACACACGAGTAGCGCACTGAACCGCCCGGCCCCGTGTCCACGTCACTTGCCGAGACCTGTACAAGGCAGAGGGTGAAGGTGTCTTGACAATGCAAAAAGAATTCAAACTCTTGATTTTTCGATCAGCTTATCAAACTTATGCATAAGATCCATTTTTGATTGATTAACAATGAAATGTTACTAGGCAGTGAATGGGAATCAATATTTATAAAAGAGTTTATGGTCAAATTTTCATATTAAAAAAAGTGGAAAAACCTGTAATATTTGCTGAAGTAATTTACCTGCAGCACCACGTGGCCCGGTGATGCAGCCTCCGACACGTCTCCCTTGAAGACGGAACGGCTGAACTCCGGCGGGTTGTCATTGACGTCCGTGACTGCGACTGTGACGTGGGTGTCCGTGTGGCCCCGGTGAAGGGGTCCCGCACCGTCAGGTTGTGGCTGGCGGAGGCCTCGTAGTCCAGCAGGGCAGTGGTCTGGACGACGCCTGGACACAGGGCGACACCATTACCTTTGTGTGCTAAGACCAGTGAGGGAAGCAGTGCTGGACCAGTAAATGCCAACATACTCAGACTAAACACCTCACCAGTACCATATAAAAACTGTTTTATATAACAAGGTTCATGCAAGTGCATGGAGGGAAAAATGAAAAAAATGTGTTGGCAGTGATAATGAATTATGCAAACACACACACACACACACACACACACACACACACACACACACACACACACACACACACACACACACACACACACACACATCTTATGAACATCATGAGAAATGTCTGTGTACATGTTTTCTAGTGATAAGTTGTCAAGGCAAGCGGGGAAACAGAAGGCAGCAACCACTTCATGTACTTATGATCAACAAAACTGGCAGACATTCATTAAGTGTCATGTCAAAGTGTTAATGGTTCAATAATGTATCCAGAGTGCATAAGAACATAAGAACATAAGAACGTAAGGAGTCTGCAAGAGGCCGGTTGGCCTATACAAGGCAGCTCCTGTACACTCAACCCCACCTTACCTCACCATCCATTGCTTTATCTAACCTCTTCTTGAATGTATCTATGGTATTGGCACCCACAACATGGCTCCCAAGCCTGTTCCATTCGTCCACCACTCTATTAGTGAACCAATTCTTGCCTATGTCTTTGTTGAATCTGAATTTGTCTAACTTAAAACCATTGCCACGCGTCCTACCTTGGCTCTTTACTTTCAAAATCCTATTGACATCCCTTTATTAAAGCCCTTCATCCATTTATAGACTTCGATCAAGTCTCCTCGCAACCTTCGCCTTTCTAGAGAGTGTAGATTTAAATGCTTCAGCCTGTCTTCATAAGGCAAGTTTCTCTTCCCCTGAATCATCTTTGTCATCCTCCTATGAACAGATTCTAACATCTTGATATCCATTCTATAGTAGGGGGACCAGAACTGAACTGCATAATCGAGATGAGGTCTAACTAGTGCTAAGTAAAGTTTGAGGATGACTTCAGCTAGCGCTCTATTGCTTACGCTCCTTGAGATGAAACCCAGTACTCTGTTGGCCCGATTTTTAGCCTGAATGCATTGAGCCCTAGGACGGAGGTCTGCGCTCTAGTCTAGGATAATTCCTGACCGCCAGATGACGGCTCTAGTCTCACTCCGCGTTGTAAACTCGTAGAAATAGCATCCGTGCGCTCGTGTCATGTTTTCAGCACTACAGTGTTTTCAGCATTACAGTGTGAGTTCTTTGTGCTTTAACAATGTCCCCCAGAAAGATGGTTAAAAGGCACGGTGCTGCAAAGAAAACAGGAACGGTGGCTACTATGCTCGCAACAGGAACGGAGGGCGAGCCTCGGCATATTGCATGCTCTCCTGGACGTGACAGACTCCCGTTCACACTCCATCTCGGACGATACGTCGGGTTAGCTTCACGTTGGTGGTCGCAAAGTCACTTACAACATGTCAAGTCACTCTACCTTCAAAACTGCGACCAGTACGCGCAGGGGCGGTTTGGGGCGGAGCAGCGGGATGACGTCACTTGATTCCAAATACCCGCCAGTTCACGAGTGACTAAAATTGCGGCCGGGTATGCACTTTGGATGTGCATGTTTGCCTTCTTTCACCGCGCGTTCAGGCAAGTCACTGATGAAAATATATGCCTTTTTATTATGCTATGCGTGACTGTAAATCCAATGCCTACAAACGGTGGTGTGGGGTGTTGGGGGGGGGGGGGGGATGTTGAAGTGTTTGATTTAAATTAGTCCGCCTTCCTTCGTTTTCTAAATCCTATATTCTACAGTCTCTGGTTTGGCACCAAGCAGCATCACGCATAAGCCACGCCTCTGCCGTGTCTCCTCACACACAGCTGCGTATGACTTGACTTAATATAAGTGACTTTGGGTGGTCGAACGTAGTTCCGGTGCCTCGAGACTAGGGAGACTGCGGCTACTACACCCCCAGGCGAAGCCTACCCTCAGGCGTAGCTAGCGGTTGCAGGAGTCTCCGTAACAACCGTAACACATTGATTTGTGTTCCATATTATTAATCATCGCTATTTTTAGAAAAAATTACTTAATTCTGTTAAAAATAACATGTAAAATGATTATATAAATATTTTTTGAGATATGGGACGCATTAGGGATTTACATTAATTCAATGGGAAATTCGTTTTGGTTTACGAGCGTTTCGTGTGTGAACAATATTCGGAACGAATTAAACTCGTAAACCAATATATATATATATATATATATATATATATATATATATATATATATATATATATATATATATATATATATATATATATATATATATATATATATATATATATATGGTCATGTGGAGCAAAGTCGTCAATAACACACTGTTCGGTGGCATCAAGGCACTTGGTGGCAGAAGGCATTACATGGAGGGCTTGGAAACTATAATTTCTGCATCTTGTTTTATATATATATATATATATATATATATATATATATATATATATATATATATATATATATATATATATATATATATATATATATATATATATATATATATATATATATATATATATATATATATATATATATATATATATATATATATATATATATATATATATATATATATCTATATATATATATATATATATATATATATATATATATATATATATATATATATATATAGATATATATCAAAGCAGGGTGGGGGGAAGGAAACGCTGTGTGCGGCAAACAAGCGTTTGTCTGCCAGACACACAGGCGGGTAAGCTGAGGAGTTTCTGATTGCAAGGGTTTGCACTTCATGGCGGGAACACATCAACCAGGAACATGATCAGGCATGTTTAGGACACACACTGCATCTAAATGAATCATAATCACTGATATTACAAGGCAATGATGAAGCACAAATGTAGCATGAAAAGAATCTCTCTCTCTCTCTCTCTCTCTCTCTCTCTCTCTCTCTCTCTCTCTCTCTCTCTCTCTCTCTCTCTCTCTCTCTCTCTCTCTCTCTCTCTCTCTCTCTCTCTCTCTCTCTCTCTCTCTCTCTCTCTCTCTCTCTCTCTCTCTCTCTCTCTCTCTCACCTTTTATTTGGTTATTATCAAATTTTCCTCCTACTGATGACAATTTTTTTCTGTTCCTTAAATTATCCACATATTGGTGTTTAACTATTACTCCAGAAATACGCGGTCATGCTTTATAAGGCTTCTCGTGCAGTAATTTCTGAAAATTATGTACAAAGAAAATTAAATCCATCCACCTCAACCATCCACCTCAGGCCCTTTAAACATAAGCCTGTGCTCCGCCACTGGCCCGGCACACGACTCAGAGCTGTCACAGTGCCCGGGAGGAAGGCTTCATCATAAATATTTACACTGAACAAGTAGGACAAAACGGGAAGATAAAACAAATACTTACATTCAAGATCCACTGCATTGCCACCTGGGAAAGCAGACAAACCTTTCATGAAGCAAAGTACGGAGGTTCAGGGATGACAAAGAGATACATTTTTTTTCATGATGTATGAGTAAGGACAAGCAGGTGGGTGAAGGGAAGATGCAAGGGTAATGGACATGTTACAGGAGGGAGGCAGTTGGGTGGTTTGTGTGTACTTAGATCTGGACGAGGCATTAGACAAAATACTACCACAAGACTAATATGAAAGCAGGAGAATATATAAGGACTGACAGGGAGAATAGCAGAGTAGCCGAAAGACTGTCTGAGAGACCGACAGATGAGGAAAGTAATCTACGACAATATGTCAGGGTGGAGGGAAGGAATAAGTGGAGTTTCCCAGGGCACAGTGCTGGCACCCATTGTGTTAAGGACATGGTGGAAGGGATGGGCAGATATACAAGCCTGTTTGCGATGATACAAAGATCACAAAATAAATGGAAGCTGAGGATTGTAAAAGTCCGCAGGGTGATCATGACAGGATTTATCAGAGGAACCAGGAGTAGACGGTGAAATTTAATGAAGTTATTGGAAATGGGTGACTGTACTGAAAGGCTGCCATGGGATTACTCAATGAGAACTGACAATAAAAAAAAGGAGGAGGAGAAAGGCATGGAATAATTTGTCACCTGAAAGAAAGTTTGGAAAGTTTCGTTTAGTCGGCGCAACATCTGCATGCGGTCATATGCCGGAGAGAGACAGAAGGGGAAGGAATTATAGGAGAAAGGAACAGATCCCAGGAGACGGGACACAACCCCCGATTAATACCCATTCACTGCTGGGTGGACAGGGGCGTAGGGTATCGGAAACGCCGCCCAAATTTTTCCATTCTGCCCGGGAATCGAACCCAAGCTCTCTCGGTTGTGAGCCGAGTGTGCTAACCACTGCACCACGAAGCCCCCTGTCACCTGAAAGACACATTAACGAGAGACAGCCTTGGGAGCAGCTGAAAACACTGGGCTGGCATTTCACTACACAGACTAAGAGATGATGAAGAAACTAAGCTGATCAGGTTGGAACATGTGGCAGTAGTACGGTCCCCACATAAAAATAAACATATAAACAAAAACAACAACAACAACAACAAAAAAAAAACAGCAATCAAGTTTGTCCCTTTCCCATGGAGGAGGAAGAAGGCTTCTGTCAGTGGCAGATAATTTTGCAAGGTCACAGTTATTAGCAGCTAGGAAACTCGTGTTACTGGTTGCACTACTCATTGACACTCATGTTAAGGCCAATCACAATGAAGTGCTCCAAGGTATGGTGGAACAACTATGATTTATAAGAGTTAGCAAGTGTCCAACAGTTCTCACTCTGGACGGCTGGCACGCCGGGTCTCCCTCTGCCTCTCACCTTACCTACACACCTCTCAAGCTCATGTGTTAGTAAGATTTCAGTGGTGGTGTAACTCTAAGATCAACAAGGCATGTGTCATCACTAATACTGGTGTGCTCTGGGCAAGGTGAGCCACTGCCACTAAAGGCCTTGCTGCCTGCCATGGTGCCCCCACCTGTGGAATAGTCGAGGCCGAACAGCTCCTCGGTGTTGCCGGCCACAATGGAGTACATGATGGGCTCCCCGGAAGGGCTAGCGGCCTCCACCCTTACAACAGGCGTGCCATTGGCGGCGTTCTCTGGCACGGCTGCCTCGTACCGTGCGGCGGTGAACATTGGCCCTTCAGAAGACACCACCCTGGGGACCCGTGACGGGCAGGTTAACATCTTCAACACAAGAAGAACCCTGAGGCTAACAGGCCTGACCCAAGGCAAGGTGGTCCTGGCTGCGTGACTCACCTTATGAGGACATGGGCCTGTGAGCTGAGGGGAGGCTTTCCCCCGTCGTAGGCAGCAACGGTGAGGCTGTAGGTCTTGTCGGCCGCCATCAGGGTCTGCTTCAGGGAAATTTCACCCGTCTTCTTATTCACGGCGAAGAGCTCACCGCTGCCTCGCACCAGCTCGTAGCGGACACTTCCGAACTCCCCAGAGTCAGCGTCTATTGCCTGCACAAAGGGCTTGGTAATAGGACCATCTCATAATCAACAATTACATAACTTTGGGAGTCACTGCAAAGGTTCACTGCTTGATCATGGAGGAACCTACTACTTTATGGAGAGCACAAGTTATGCCCGGCATGTGTCTGACAAAAAAGATCTGCTTGGGCTCTTATGCTCACCTTAGTGACCACGTGGCTGCGCGGAGACACGGTGGACACCAGGGCGTGGAAGGGCTGGTTGAGGAACACCGGCTCGTTGTCATTCACGTCCATCACCGCCACGTGGACCAGCACATGGGCCACGTTTGCTGTGCCCTCAATGTCCTGCGCCTGAACCACAAGAGGATGAACAGCAGTAAGACAAAAGCAAATACAAGTAGATGCAACAGAGGTCTGAGGGCCAATGCATAAGATGAATGGGAGAATGATCAATGTCCTCTGAGCCAAACAAGTTTCATGTTATTTAAGGTCCCATGCTGCAAGTCTTAAAATTTGCTGATTTCCAGGTAAGGGTTTATGATTAGTAAAAAACAAAAGATGATGATATTATAGTGCACTGAGTCTTGGTAATAACAGTCCAGTACAAGAACACTGAGGTCATAATAATTGCGCTGGCCCCGGACTCACCTCCACCACCAGCGTGTAGTGGTCCTCTGCCTCCCGGTCAAAGGACTTGCCGGTGGTCTTGATGACGCCAGCGGTCGGGTGGATTTCAAATTTAATGTTTGAGTTGAGAATTGAGTAGCGGACGTGATGGTTGAGCGGCTGACCCTTCACTCCCAGGGCAGCAACATTCATCTCCTTAGTGGAGTTCTCAATGACGTTGGCCCAGTACTGGTCCTGAGTGAAGACCAGAGTAGACAGCGGCGCTTCATCAATTATAATCTCTGCTGTTGCCGTGGACGAGGCGGCCCCGTCGCTGGCCTGGAGGGTGAGGTTGTACTGAGGCTTGAGGCTGTACTGGTCCTGGACCTTGACACACTTGTTCACGTTGTCAAACACAAAGTTTTCTCTGTCGTCACCGGCAGCGATGGAATATGAAATATCGGTGATATCATTCACATCCACGTGGTGGCGTGGCTGCTCCTCCCGGCCCAGGCAGAACACCCTCACACCAGGGTAGGTTGGCAGGTAGAGGACGGCTGAGTAGTGGGTCTTGGGGAAGGCCATTGGGGCAGCCTTCACCTCCCTCACCGTGATGAAGACTGGGGCGGGCGCCACACACTCCCGCCGGGGGCTGCCCCCGTCCGTGGCCCACACACTCAGCCTCACCGTGGTGCCGGCCACTGTGTCCAGGCTGCCAGACACCCACACAGCTCCTGAAGGGTGTGGAGGATGAGGTACAGTTAGTGTTACTTGTCTTCAGGAGTGGTGGACAGCTAACATGTCTAGAAAAAAAAAATTATCCTCTCAAAGTGAGTCTAAAAATGTAGGAAAACAGCATCAGGCATGGATATGTGTGTGTGTGTGTGTGTGTGTGTGTGTGTGTGTGTGTGTGTGTGTGTGTGTGTGTGTATATATATATATATATATATATATATATATATATATATATATATATATATCTATATATATATATATCTATATATATCTATATATATCTATATATATATATATATATATATATATATATATATATATATATATTGCCTGCTGCTGTTTTCCTACTTTCTTTTACTCACTTTTGACACACACACACACACACACACACACACACACACACACACACACACACACAGCTACAGAGATTTGCTATAAAGAGGATGAAAAACTGAAAATACTTTGTAATCTTAACAAAGGAGGAAAGAATAATGAAGAGTAAAGTCTGTGCAGCAGGACAACATAAAGGGCGAACCATTTATTCGGCAAATTTAGATGAACAGTAAAAACAAAGTATCACTTGGAGGCAGTGAGGGAAGAAACAGTGTGTGGCTGAACCCTTCCTGTGGCAGGCAGCATAAACCAGAATTGGGTGGTAATGTTCCTGGCTGCAGGAGGAACGTTGATTAGTGAGGGAATGGGACGTTTATCTCCCCGCGTGCCTGTATTCACTCAGCAGAGTGCCTTTAATTAAACAATCCCAAACGTTCACCTGTGTGTCGGTTGATTGAAAACAACTTTGTGATGTCCTTCTCCACGATGGTGTAGGTCACTCTGCCGTTGTAGCCTTGGTCACGGTCCCGGGCGGTCACCGTGAGCTGGCTGGGGCTGGCCTGGGCGTGGGCGTGGGCGGCCAGCACGGGGGCGCCGCGGCCGGCGGTCTGCAGGACGCTGCCGTGGTATGAAAGTCGCTCCCACTCCGGCCACCAGTCGTTCTCGTCGAGGACCGTCACGCCCAGCCACGTGCTGCGGGACACCCCGGCCTGGGGGAGGGTTAGGGGGCGCGTCACCATGGCAGAACACCAGTGCTGAAACCCACTTTTTTGTGTGCTGCCTGTAGCGCTCTTTACCGAAGTCGCTGAAGTGACGGTTGATTGAAGATCAGGACAGCATGTGGGTAATATCTTATCTGAGGCTGTGTTTATAAGGAGTGGCAGAAATGCTTCAGATAAGATCGACATTAGTGGTGAAAAGAGAAGTCAAGTTTCCCTAGACTAGATATTCTAGATTCACAGACTATGAATTGCCTTTTTTTGGTAATGGCTTGACGTCTAGGCCTATACACATTTCTCTGGGCCAAACTACTCTGTCTGGATCTAGATCGCTGAGTACCTGTGATTTCTCCCCCTGAAAAGAATATCCTCCTTGTAATGAACATTTGTTGAGTGTTTTCCTCGCGTACCAGGCGGGGCAGGGACTCACCAGGTTGGTGGCCGTGATGGTCAGGTTGTACCAGGAGGTGGTTTCGTAGTCCAGGGGCGTGGCCACGCTGACCACCCCCGAGGCGGGGCTGATGACGAAGGCGCTGTGTTCATTCCCGCCCGTCAGCGAGTAGTGGAGGGCCGACGGTGAGGACGCCGTGACGCGCGCCAGGGCCGTGCCCACCGCCACCCACTCCCCGACCTCCTCCACGTGCGGCTTATTGCCCTGCCAGGAGGGCGGCGAGCTCTGCGAGGCGGTCACCATGACCCGGACCGGCACCGAGGCGGCGCGGGCCTGCGGCGTGGTCCGTGGCCCGCACCAGCAGCAGGTACTCCGGGGGCTGGGCGTCGGCCAGGGTTCGGGTGAGGCTGATCACGCCGAGGGCAGTGTCAATGTTGAAGATTCCTCCAGCATTACCTGAGGGACAGGGAAAAGCAACGAATAACCCCGAGTGCAGGGAAACAAACAAACACATAGGACCAATTACGGTTAGCAGTATCTACCTCATCATGTCTTCACTCATTTGGTAATCTGTCGCTCACGAGGTGGGCAAAACTTTTGAGGACACTGAACAGCCAAGCTCCTGTTTCTGTCTTCAGAATCAGTACATCGCTCTTCCTCACCCGCTCACCCAAACCACCTGTCTACCTTGAGCAGCTCACCCAAACATGTCTCGGCAGCACTCATCCACACCTTCCACTATCACGCACTTACTGTTACCATAATACCTACTCCATCATCCTTCAACTGTTTCGCGCAGCTTCCTCGAATACAACCTTAAGTACATCATTCACACTTCGCCATTCTACATTCTCATTCGTACCTTCCAATATGAAGCACTCGTTCACCATTTAACTCATTATTCTCTCAACGTTTCCATGCAGGTTCCCTAAAACAACTAAATTTTTCTCTCTTTCCTCGCATATCAACCATTCCATTTACACTCAAAACGGCACTCAATCATTCCTGTTCCCTGCTCCATTCAACACGATGGGCCGCAGACGCTTCCCTGCTCATTAGAATTAGACTGATCTCCCTTCTGGATAGTGTTGATGAGGCGAAAGTGTCGTAGAAGATCAACCTTTGACGCATGCTGGTTAGGGTAAATGCCCTATCAGCACTCTTTATGCGCGGGAAGTTAATTTCTAATACAAAACTCAGCATTTAGTCGTTAATCGCACTTCACCGCAGAGTGGGCAGGGCATTTAGCCGGAGACGCTGCCCCGCCGGGTTTGGGCTCCCTCCCGCAGCGGAAGCAAAGTGGCCAGAAAAATAGAGCTCAGTGCAGGGTGAAGTATATAAGTGTACGCAGTGAAGTAACCAAGAGTGCGTCGGGAAGTATCTAAGGTTGGTGTTATAAGACACTTTCGCTTCTCACATCAACTATTTCTGAAGGTCAAAGAGGGGATCAATTGGGTTCTATTGAGTGTTTTCTAAAGTTCACGGCACAGATGAAGGGTCAAACTACCACCAGGGCCATTAAACTACCCCTGGAAATGTCCTAAACTCATACGAAAGCCTTGTCAAATATGTGTACTTGGGCGACGAAATGTTTTAAAATATAACCCGAAGTGTCAAGAAGTACCAAGGAGGACCTAAGCAGCGATACAAAGCGGAACAGCTCAAAAGAAGAAGGTAACAGGCAAGGTGGCTCGTTACTGCGGTGCTCATTCCCGGCGAAGCTTCAGTCTGCCCAAACCTACTCGTACGCGCTGAACACACTCCCTTGGCATATTCTTCGCCGACATTGCAGACAGCCTATTACTGTAGTTTTATTCTTACTCTCACCCCCTACGAACTGAACCACATACGATTTAGATCAACGAGGGAAAAAAAAAACACTCTTGTTATACCAGAGACTTGAACATCACTTACCCGACACATCCTTGAGTCATCCAGTGAGTACCAATAACTTCTGCAGAGGTTACGCAACTATTCCATCTCTCTTCAAGCTCACAAGGGGATCCATATAAACTATTGTCCTTCCTGAAGTGATTGCTGCGCCCATCTACCACACACAAAGCCATATTAACCCCAAAAAATCGAGATACTACACGGGCACTCTCCCTCTCCACGGCCACAAGCAGACTCCTCTCAAGTTCTCAATAGGGGTGGGCAGGTACCGGTACCAGTACCGGTACTGACGGTACCAGCTATACGTTACGGTACCGGTACCAGACTGCTCGGTACCGGTATCGATACAGACCAGTCGCTCATGATGCCCCTCATTTCTTCCTCGCACGAGTGAGAGGCTGAGACGGGGTGCCTGAGTGGATATCTCGGTGATATGGATATTCTCTCTCTCTCTCTCTCTCTCTCTCTCTCTCTCTCTCTCTCTCTCTCTCTCTCTCTCTCTCTCTCTCTCTCTCTCTCTCTCTCTCTCTCTCTGAATGAAGTAAATATTATTCTTTTCGATAAAGAAATAAGCATATATAGTTATTATGGATGGAATCATAGTTTAATAACAATAACAGTATATATATATATGCAAACCTTTAAAAAAAGAATCGGATATGAAGAATTATCTAAGAGATAAGTTAATAACATACTGGAGGCGGGCGGGAGGATGGAAACAAGGCAGGACAAAATGGCGGGAAGACGGACATGCAGCGACTCGCACAGCCAGGCCCACAACTCCACAGCCAAGCATGGCGGGCGAGCGTGTCACTATAAGCGCCGGCATTGGGAATTCAACCGGTACTATAGTCTGTTCACTTAAAGGCGGTGTCACACTAGCACTTTTTCCGTCGATTAATGCGATTTCCGTCGATTTTTCATCGTTCCGCATGAACTTATCGCATGAATTTGTCAGACGATCAGGATCGTTTCCGCCTGCAAATTTCCGCCTTTGTTTACATTTCCAAGACCAAGACCGAGACTTTCCGCGTGGCTTCAACCTGTCTCAAACGCTCTCCTGCAGTGACAGCCTTCCTCATCCTGGTGTCATTTCTGGCAATAAGAGGTGTCACTAACTCCAGAAGTCTGTGGTACTGGCTTTTGTCCAACCTGATCCAATTCTTCAGAGTCTCATGATCCTCTAAACTCAGCTCTTTTAACAGCCTGTGGTACACACTTTCTCTTTCCCGACGAGCCAACCATGAGCGCATCCATGCACGCTTTTTGGCTTGTTTAGCTCGTCTAAGTCTCACAATACACAGTATTAGGTTCAGAGCAGCGTATCTTTGCCGCAGCGTGGACTCCATGTTTGTTTACACTCCTTGGTCTGTGCCGACGGAAAGTTTCAGACGAAACACAGTTTGTGTGTGACAGGCTGCAGCCAAGATATCGACGATTTTCAGAAAACGACGGAAAAAGTTGACGGAAAAAGTGCTAGTGTGACACCGCCTTAAGCTAGATTCCTGGCGCCTAGGCAGGTTAGTAAGCTTGCAGCTGATTGGCTGCTCCGCTCTCCCGCTAACACTCATGTCGGACCACATCTTGCATGCTCGAGTGAGACATGTTTCTTTATTATATGCCATAGCTCAACTCATAGACGAGCTAGCCAGTTTTGCTTGACACCATCAGACTCAGCAGTGACTGTAGAATCAAGATGTATTTTAAAAACTCGACAAAACAAATACGAAAATGGTATTACGATGAGTTGAACCGTGAAGATGTTAAAAAAATGTTTATAACATGTTTTACTTATACTCACTGTTTTCAACAGTTGTTCATTGACTGCAGAAATATATTATTACATTACGTAGGAAAATTTCTCGTGAACACGATAGTGTGATCAGAATGCAGTTAAAGCTCTACGTATTGAAAACACAGAGTTATTTATAGCAACATTTCACTCGCCCCAACCATCACGGCGCTCGAGACACCCTGTATGATGATGTTAAAAAAATGAGTGTCGCGCGCGCCATGATGGTTGGGGCGAGTGACATGTTGCTATAAAACTCTGCACCGCGTGTAGAGGGATAGGTGTGAAGGGGAAGGAAGGGAAGGAGGAACAGCAAGGAATGGTGGGAGGGAGATGTAGGGTCGATGGTGGTCACTGGTTGGTTGCAGTTACCCGGACCTTTCACACTGGGGTAACCAGTGGCGGTCACCGGTGACGGCCACCGGTGGCCTCGTGTGAAAGAGGCCTAATTCCATCAAACAGTGGCCCGCATTACAAGTCAAACCCACGAAGTTTCGGGTCCCTACCAAGGTCGGTTTAGGGGCCGTACAAGTCCAATCCGAGAAGTTTCGGGTCCCTACAAAGCTCGGGATGAATAACTCTGTAGGGACCCGAAACCTCTCGGGTTTGACATGTAATATGGCCTAGTATCTCAAAAAATAGTGATGCGAAAATAATTCCTTGGGTTGGATATTCTCAGCACCTCTAACGTAACGTATAAAGGTCATTTTCAACTCGCATGAAAAGCTCACCCTTAAGATGAAGTACGATATCCTGCCGTTTTTTTTTTTTTTAACGGCAAGGGAGGCAGCTCAGGGGTAAAAATCAAAATCAGCAACAAAAATCCCGCTAAACGCTGCTCCGGCAAAAGAAAAAAAGAACGAGAGGCCAAAAGAGAGGTCAAGTCTGGGAGGAGAGGAGTCTTGATGGCCGCCTCACTCTCACCCGCCCACACACACCCTCGAAGATGGAGTAGGATATCCTGCCGTTGTCGCCCTTGTCGTGGTCCAGCGCCATCACCCGCACCACCGCCGTGCCCGCCGCGGCCCCCACGCTCACCTGGGGCAAGGAAGCGGCGACCAGTGAGGGACAGAGGCGGAGGGACAGGCGAGGGGGTGGCGTGTAAGGTGAATAAGCTGCTACTACTGCTACTACTACTACTGCTACTACTACTACTACTACTGCTGCTGCTACTACTACTACAAGTACGTACATAAATGATACCTCCACCCATGTTTATTTTCCCGTCACATAATCATGGAGGGCTCCATAGCTTGGAGGTCATTAGCCCCAACTCTGTCCGCTAATGACTGTGGCATCCAACCATATTACTAATACTACCTGACACTAAATCACCTATCATCTATTACGTCTAGATCCCCCTTTCCTTCCCTACTCAAGTCACTCCCGACCCACCCTAATGTCACTCTCCACCACTGTGGCTTCATAGTCCATATTGGAGATGTTGGTGGGTTTTGGGCCAGAGTGTCTGGTGCCCCTGAGACATAGGATGGCCGACCTGAGCTGGGAGAACGAGAGGCAACACCTCATCCAGGCGACAACGTGACTCCTTGGCTGATGCTTCTTTTCTGAGATTAGTTCCGCGAGGCGTGCGTAGAAGCATTGGGCCCTGGGACCCATCCCGCCGGATGTGGTGAAGACGAGGGGTGAAGCTGCCCTGATCAACATGTTGGATTCTTTCACCGTATGCCCTTGTCTTCTCCTGCTCGTTCCTGTGGTGGGCGGCTTGCAGGGGCAGCTCACGGTGACAGGCAGCCATCGGGTCGAATATGCGGATGTCCATGAACGCCCGCTGTCCGCGCACCCAGAATCCGCGGGCACTTATCAACCCGTGCCTCCTGTGAGGTATTGGCTGTGCTGTTCAGAAGGTGTTCGCCGTCCAGGGAAGCAGTGCCGGCTCAGTAGTGACGTCTTGGCATACCTCCCGAGCATGCTGGCTGTCAGATCCCTCACTTCATCGTGTCGAATACAGACAAAGCCTCCTTTTTACATGTCATGGTGTGGGTGACATCATTTGGTGATCCACATGCACAGAGATCAGGCACTACTACAAGTACTACTACTACTACTACTACTACTACTACTACTACTAATAATAAGAATAATAATAATAATAATAATAATAATAATAAAACTCTCCTTCCTTACCATTACAGGCCAATCACGCCCAAAGCACGTCATAACACATCGTTCTTTCTGACGTATTTTCATCACGGACTAAACAATTTATACGAAGTTAATCGCTCCGTAAACGTCCACTAATTTAACGTCACTAACTATCTCACGTGCCTCTTCCACCTCCTCCTTCTCCTACTCTTTTCCTCTCCTCCTTCACCCCCCCAAAGAGCCTCGTTCACGCCTTTATGGAGCGTCCCCGTACGTGTAGGTTGTCGGGACTGCATCTCACACCCCCTTCAGCCTCGTAGGGTAAGAGGGTGTTCGTCTGAAGCGCCCACTTCAAGCTCCTGCCTTTGATCTCTCCTCCTCCCCGCCCTGCCGCTCCTCTGTCTTTCGCCGCTACTTTTATGGCTATTCTTACCGTGCTCCTAACTTTATGGCTACTCCTCTCAGGCCGCCCCGCTGTTTAAGGCCGCCTCTCGCCTCGTCCTTTTTCACCGCCTGCTCGTGAAGTTTACAAGGGAGTTAAGTGGCGTTGCAAATCCCCTTTCCCCGCCGCCGAACTTTGGGAGGTTAAACCCTTATTTGTTTCCCGCAGCTTCCCGTGATTTAAGCCGCCGGGATATTGACTCGTTGTTATGACTCAGAAAAGAAGATGGGTTACGTTTTTAAACGTCTCGAAAGGAGCTGAAAGGTACTGATTTAGGGTCTCTCTCTCTCTCTCTCTCTCTCTCTCTCTCTCTCTCTCTCTCTCTCTCTCTCTCTCTCTCTCTCTCTCTCTCTCTCTCTCTCTCTCTCTCTCTCTCTCTCTCTCTCTCTCTCTCTCTCTAAAACACACACACACACACACACACACACACACACACACACACTAGTCATCATTGTTCGGTTCTGGCCAGAGGAGCGTCGTAAGTTTGGAGGATTCGGTCCGATGGGAGAGCAACGATACATCCCTAGCGCAGCCTCTGTTTGCTGGACTTGTGTTATTTGGGCGGGAGGTGAAACACGACTATTGACAACGGCTGTTTACGGACCCGCACCCCACGGCACGGTGAGGCACGCGCCGGGACGAGACTCGTCATACAATAACTATACATTTGACTTTAGTTCATCAGATTGTTCCATTATTCAAATATTATGTTGGAACGTTCGTCATATACAAACTTTTTTCTCTGGATTAGATATGAATCGCCTATTTATACGTTTTCTGTGTATAATAGTGATGTAGTTGCTTTAATTAACTTCCTATAATACTTACGAAAAGTATTCTTCAACTCCGGCGATATTTCACAGGTCAGGTAACTGGTGTTGGTTGAGGCGGCGGTGCACGAGCCGCCGCAGGCTGGTGTACTCACCTTGGCGATGATCATGGGCTCCAGGAAGACGGGCTCGTGGTCGTTGGCGTCCTCCACCGTCACGGACACGCGGGCAAAGTCTGCGTTCTCCTGTCGGCCGCGGTCCCTGCAGCTCACGGTCAGCTCGTGGACGCTGGACACCTCCCTACGTGGAGATGAGCCTCAAGGTTATCACATGTTCAATAACTGCATTCAGTATACTCAGACAGCAAGACTATTCATCTTTGTTTCTTGCAGCTTGACACGCCAGCTGCTCGTCTGACCTGTCCAGGGCTCGGCCACGATGAGGTCACCAGTGAACGAGTCCACGGTGAAGAGGCCCTGGGACGCCAAGGCCTGGGCGTGGTGCAGCGTGAAGTACACCGCGGAGGACGCCGTGGGTGACTGGTCCCTGTCTCGGCACTGCAGGGTGACCACGGTGGACCCCGGCGCCACGTCCTCGCTCACGGCACCCTCGTAGGTCCTGGCGCTGAACACCGGGCGGTGATCATTGGCGTCCATCACCTCCACCACGAGCTGCGGCAAGGGAGGCACCAAGTGGTTACGTTAGCCAAGGGGGAAATGACGGACAGCTGACAGGTATGGTGTGTTGTGTGGAAAGGAATGTTGGAGAGATAACTATTACTATACCTATAACGAGAGAGAGAGAGTGACATAGATTTACATAGAAAATCAGACCACACAGACCCCATGGTCCAGACTAGGTGGTCTGTCCTTAAACCTAAGTGATTTTACATTAATCAGATGGCTCCAAAACGTTGCTTTTCTACTCTAGTTAATATTAAGTTCAAGGAAGTGACGGTCGAGCTTGTTTTTGAAGGAGTCAATCGTGTTACACTGGACCACTGATGGTGGGAGCTTATTCCATTCTCGCACTACAACGTTGGTGAAGAAAATTTTGGTGCAGTCTGAGTTTACTTGTCTACATTTGAGTTTTGTGCCATTGTTCCTCGTTCACAAAGTGTCATCGATCATAAACAATTTTGTTCTGTCTACATTCGTGAAACCATTAAGTATTTTAAAACATTCGATCAGTTTTCCTCGGAGGCGACGTTTCTCAAGAGAGAACATGTTAAGGGTGGAAAGCCTTTCTTCGTAGGATTTGTTGCGCAAGGAAGGATCATTTTGTTGCTCGACGCTGAACACCTTCTAGTTTAGCAATGTCCTTTGCATGGTGGGGAGACCAAAACTGTACCGCATATTCCAAGTGGGGTCTGACTAAACTATTGTAGAGCGGAAGTATTACATCTTTATTCTTGAATAAAAAGTTTCTTTTAATGAAGCCCAACATTCTGTTCGCTTTATTTGCTGCATCGATGCATTGATGTGAGAATTTGAGGTTTGACGCGATTTTAATCCCCAGGTCCTTAACGCATTGAACGCTTGTGAGTTTAACGCCGCGTATTTCGTAATCGAACTTTTTATTTTTTGTTCCAACTTGAAGGACCTGGCACTTGTCTACGTTAAAGGGCATCTCCCATTTATCCGACCAAGCTGAAATTTTGTGCAAATCCTCTTAGAGGCTTTGCCTGTCTTCGTCAGTGAGAACCGAGTTACCAATCTTTGTGTCGTCTGCAAATTTACTAATGCGATTATTGAGTCCAACATCCACGTCGTTGATGTAAATAATGAAGAGCACTGGGCCAAGAATCGAGCCCTGAGGGACGCCACTAGTGACCGGCGCCCACTCTGAGTTAAATCCGTCAATCACAACTCTTTGTTGTCTGTTGCTCAATCAATTCGCGATCCATTGGTTTACTTGACCGTCAATGCCTATTTGCTTTAATTTATAAAGTAATTTATGATGTGGGACTTTATCAAACGCTTATGTGGGACTTTATCAAACGAGAGAGAGATCAAACAACACTTGAGGTGCACAATGCAGGCGTAACAGGGCGTACAAACTATAGCAGCCACAGTCTTGGTCATCCGCAGCTTATAATTATTTGGCTCATCTGACAGGCGGCTGATGAGTGTTTGATGCGATGAAACTCTTCCACACGTTGTGACCTCTCTTTTGGCCTCTTACTCAGCCTCGTCTTGTTGGAGCAGCGCCTAGCGGGCTTCTTTTGTTGCTTTTTTGTTTTGCCCTTGAGCTGTCTCCCTTGCTGTAAACAAACAAACGAACAAACAAAACACCACCGTTACCATCTAATACTGCATCCTCGGGAGAATATGAAGAAACCTACGGATCAATAAGCCACTTTTCGATATCCCTCAAAGTTGGCGACGCTTTCAGTCACGAACATCTCTGGGGCCTTACTCTTAAACATTCCGGCGACCCAGCACATGTATCAGGCAAGGCTTTCGGAGGAGCTGCGGGCATTTCCAGGGCTACTTTTATGAACCTGGTGGTAGTTTGAGCATTTGGAAGGATACTTTTATGAACCTGGTGGAGTTTAACCTTCCTCTGCACCATGAGCCTAAAAAAACACTCATTAGAACCATATAAATCTCCTTTTCGTCTTTTGGAAATGACTGATGTGAAGGCGGAAGCGTCTGAGGATAGGTTCACTATGCCCTATACTTAGAAATTTCGGCGTCCAAGCACACATTTGACAAGGCTTTCGGAGGAGCTGCGGGCATTTCCAGGGGTACTTTTATGAACCTGGTGGTAGTTTGACCCCTCCTCTGTATAATGAGCCTAAAAAAACACTCATTAGAACAATATAAATCTTCTTTTCGGCCTTTGGAAATGACTGATGTGGAGGCGGAGGGGTCTGAGAATAGCGACCCTGGGCCCTATGCTTAAAAATTTCGGAGCCTAAGCACACACAATTGACAAGGCTTTCGTAGGAGTTGAGGGCATTTCCATCAGTAGTTTTATGTCCCTGGTGGTAGTTTGACCCTTCCTCTGCACCATGACCCTAAATAACACTCTTTACAACAATATAAATCTCCTTTTCGGCCTTTGGCAGTGACTGATGTGAGAGGTGGAAGCGTCTGAGAATACCGCCGCTAGTAGCGTGAGGCAGCAAACGGCCCGGTGATAACAACTTGCAGCGGTATTAGTCTGCTTTACGATGCAATGGCCCGGCCCGCGCTCCCCTCCGCTCATCGGTAAACACTAATTAGGTCGGTATTATAAGACATACTCGCTTCTCACATCTGTATTTCTAAAGGTCAAAGAGGGGATCAACTGAGTTCTAATGAGTGTTTCTTTAAGTTCACGGTACAGAGGAAGGGTCACACTACCACCAGGGTCATAAAACTACTCCTGGAAATGCCCAAAACTCATACGAAAGCCTTGTCAAATATGTGTACTTGGGCGGCGAAATGTTCAGTAATACGGCCCTAAGTCTATATATACCAAGTCAAGTCACTCTGCTTCAAAACTGCGACCGGTACGCGCAGGAGGCGGTTTTGGGGCGGAGCAGCGGGATGACGTCACTTGAAGCTAAAAAAAAAAAATACCCGCCAGTTCAGGGGTGACTAAAGTTGGGGCCGTATGTGCACTCTGGATATGCATTCTCGCCTCCTTTCACAGCGCGTTCAGGCAAGCCACTGACGAAAAAATATGTATTTTTATTGTGCTATTGCGTGACTGCAATTCCATTGCCTACAAACGGCGGTGTGGAATGTGAGGGAGGGCATGATGAAGTGATTGATTTAAATTAGTCCGCCTTTCTTCGTTTTCTCTAAATCCCTGTTTCTACATTCTCTACTAACGGTTTCAGGGGCCGTGTTCCCCTGTTTTTCGCAAATAAAACTTTAACAAAGCGTCGGACAAGGATGTTATTTTGGCAGTGGATGTTTGAGACCCCGACCAAATGGGCAAAAATATGATTTGGTGTCACATGTGGATAATGAATCATAATTCTGCCCATTAGGTCAGTCTCAAACATCCACTATAACATCCAAAGTTTATATGCTAAACAGGGAACACCTAACTAGTAGTTTGGCTCTAAGCAATGTCACGCGTAAACCACGCCTCGGCCGTGTCTCCTCCCACAAACCTGCGTATGACTTGACTTGGTGTATATAGACTTAGGGTAAACACACTACTCACCATCGAGACATATCGCTCCGCGGGGAGAACACCGCGCCCGCCCGTAACTTGGAGGACATATTCGCGAGTCATAAAGGTAAAGTATCACAAGACCTTCGAGCTAAAATACCGCCACAGGATCGAAGCGGAATGACCCTGGTGATAGTTTGGTCCTTCCTTTGTATCATGAACCTAAAAACACTTATTAGAACACAACTGATCTCTTAAATATTATGGAACCAAAGCTCACATATTTGACAAGGGAGTTTTGAGCATATCCAGGGGTAGTTTTGTGACCCTGGTGGTAGTCTGACCCTTCCTCTGTAACATGAACCTAAAAGAACATTCATTAGAACCCGACCACTCTCCCTTTTGGCCTTTGGAAATGCTGATGTGAGAAGCGGAAGCGACTGAGAACACCAACCTTGGACGCACGGTGGCTGGTGGTAGTCTGACCCTTCCTCTGTACATTAATTGAGCTTAAAAGAACACTCATTAGAACCCGACTAATCTCCCTTTTGGCCTTTGGAAATTGCTGATGTGAGAAGCGGAAGCGTCTGATAACGCCAACCTTGGAGGCATGCTGGTTAGGGTACAAGCCCCTATACATCAGCACTCAGTTTGGAGGGAGAGTTAGTTTATAAGGCAAAAACTCTACACTTCGTCGTTAGTCACAGTTCACCGCAGGCTGGGCAGTGCATTTTGCCTTTGTGTCGCTTTCGAAAAACAAAAGAGCAACCGTCGCCCCGAATTTGCATATGTCACAAAGTGCTTTAACAATTTACAAACAATATTAGCTGCCATGAAAAATATTGTACTTTAAATTCACTTTGTTACGGCGCCGGGGTTAACATAGAGAGAGAGAGGGAGGGAGAGGCCGCACCGCATTCAGCTCGCCGGCCGATGACATCATGAGACTATAATTTTGACGGCGTAAAAATAAAAGTTTACGGGCGGGAGTGAGTCACGTTGTTTGTGTGCTCTGTGCTGTGTGCTCTGTGCTGTGTGCTCTGTGCTGGAGCAATGGAATACAACACGGTGGGGCAAGAGTTAACAGTTAGCGAGTATCTTATTGAGAGAGAGAGAGAGAGAGAGAAAACGATGCTCAGAATTATAAACACAGCCTCTCTCTCTCTCTCTCTCTCTCTCTCTCTCTCTCTCTCTCTCTCTCTCTCTCTCTCTCTCTCTCTCTCTCTCTCTCTCTGTTTTTCTCTATTTACGTGTCTTTCTATTCTATCTCTTATTACATATTTTCATCTCTCTCTCTCTCTCTCTCTCTCTCTCTCTCTCTCTCTCTCTCTCTCTCTCTCTCTCTCTCTCTCTCTCTCTCTCTCTCTCTCTCTCTCTCTCTCTCTCTATTCTATCTCTTATTACATATTTTCTTCTCTCTCTCTCTCTATTCTATCTCTTATTACATATTTTCGTCTCTCTCTCTCTCACTATTGGCTTGCGGACTGGCTGTCTGAGCGGAAACAGAGAGTAGTTCTAAACGGTGTTACATCTAACTGGCTCGATGTCAGAAGCGGCGTACCTCAAGGATCAGTGCTTGGCCCCATGCTCTTCTTAATTTATGTTAATGATATCGATGATGGGCTCACTTGCAAAGTATCAAAATTTGCTGATGACACAAAAATTGCTAGTAAAGTAACTGCGACACTCGACGAGGAAGTTTACAATCAGATCTAGATCGACTTGCACGTTGGGACAATCAATGGCAAATGAAATTTAACGTTGACAAATGTAAAGTGTTGCACATCGGAAAAAATAACAATCGCGTTCGGTACGTAATGAATGGCCAACAACTTTCTGCAGTAAGTAAAGAAAAGGATCTTGGAATCACTATATCAAGCGATTTAAAGCCCGGTCAGCATTGTTCAGAGGTAGTTAAAACTGCAAACAAATTGGTTGGCTTCATCGGACGAGTCTTTAATAATAAATCGGAAAAAGTAATATTAAAACTGTATAATTCGTTGGTTCGACCCCGTCTAGAGTACTGTGTACAGTTTTGGTCTCCCTATTACAGAAAAGACATAGAAAAGTTGGAACAGGTTCAACGAAGAGTAACAAAGATGATTCCTAGGTTGAGAAATTTATCATATGAACAAAGGCTTAAAGAAGTAAATTTATTCAGCCTATCAAAACGAAGAATGCGAGGCGATCTAATAGAAGTGTTTAAAATGTTTAAAGGATTCAGTGATATTAATGCGGAAGATTACTTTACAATTGATCGATCAAATAGAACAAGAAGAAATCACAATTTGAAGATAAGTGGTAAAAAGATTCTCGTCGCACGAAGCTAAACACTTCTTCTTCAATCGAGTTGTTAATGTTTGGAGCTCTCTACCCTGTGATGTCGTTGATAGTACAACAGTTACGGCCTTCAAGAATAGATTAGACAAGTATTTTGAATCCAACCAGCAACTAAGATATTACTCATTGTCGTAATAACGTTAAGTTCTTTCGAATACTGGTGTCCTTGTCCGCTTTTATCGCCCGGTTAGTGATAGCAGTAATGGTAGTTCTTTCTTCTTTCCTACATAAATTCCATGCAGTTTTTCCATGCTGCATGGTTCTTTTTCCTTTCCTGCCAGCTTTGGCTGGAGGGATGGGGGGGGTGGGGAGGAGCCTTCGCCTTTGCTGTCCTTCATCTTCCGCCTTTGATTAGATAGTTAGTGTAGCTTGTCACAAACAGCCTCGTAAGGACCAGCAGGTCTGCTGTTGTTTGTTCTTCCTTTGTGTTTCTTTGTGTTCTCTCTCTCTCTCTCTCTCTCTCTCTCTCTCTCTCTCTCTCTCTCTCTCTCTCTCTCTCTCTCTCTCTCTCTCTCTCTCTCTCTCTCTCTCTCTCTCTCTCTCTCTCTCTCTCGCACACTGACCTTGGTGGCGGCGGTGTGGACGCCGTCTGTGGCCGTGACGGTGAGGGCGTAGTGGTGCTGCTCCTCGTGGTCCAGGCGGCGGGCCAGGCTCACCAGGCCAGAGTCCACGCCCATGCTGAACCGGCCGCTCTCGTCACCCTCTGCCCGCGAGAAAGACACATTAGCAAAGGGAAGGAAGCGAGCAAAACATATCGTAGAAGCAATTCCTTGGGTATGATTTCCCCCAAAAAGTATTTATGCAACCATAAAAACAAAACAAAACAAAAATGAGTTAGCCATTCTGTAGTGTACCAATAGAAAAACGTGTCAAAGGTAATGTAGCCAAAAAAACAGATCACCGCAGATTTTTTTTTTTACGTCTACGCCTATAGCGCCAGTAGGCCTGCTTGAGGGGCCTGGATGGAAGTCGGCCCCAGCCCGTATTGGCGCTGGCAGGTGTTTATAGTGGCGCCATCTTATCTTGGCTCATGCTGCCCCCCGGAACTCGTTCTTGATTCACTTGGACGGTTTCCTCTAGAGTCCGGGTTGATGGGTGGTCTTCAGGACAGCATATGGGTAGTTTTAAGCCACTCGGCGGTGACTGAAAAATCCGAGGTGGTAGCGTGGGGATTCGAACTCGCGTCGTCCATCACGCGATGAATGTGGGCCCAGCACGCTACCACTCAGCCGCCGCATACCCAATAAACGTTACTAACTCTTTATAGGTATTATTTTCACCCTATTTACTGATTCACCCCAAAACTTGACCGACTTAGCCATTCTGTACCGTAAAAACTGATATTCTGACCAGTGGAGAACACGTTAGCCAAGGAAATGAGGCGAGCGAAACATATTCTTGGTATTATTCTTCCCCAAAATTAGTGATTCAATCCAAAACTAGAGTTCGCCATTCTGTAGCGTAAAAAGAAAAGCTACTCTGACCGGTAGAAAGATACGTTAGCAAAGAAAACAGAGCGACCGAGACATGTCTTAGGTATTATTTTCCCCCCCAGTTCTGATATACCCAAAACTTAACTGAGTTCGCCATTCTGTAGCGTAAAAAGAAAAAAAGTTAATCTGCCTACGAGAAAGATACGTTAGCAAAGGTAATGAGGCGAGCAACACATATCCTAGGTATCATTTTTTCCCCACAGTTCTGATATACCAAAAAAATTAAATAGTTCGCCATTCTGAAGCGTAAAAAAAAAAAAATGTAATCTGCCCGCGAGAAAGATACGTTAGCAAAGGAAATGAAGCGAGCAACACATATCCTAGGTATCATTTTCCCCCCAGTTCTGATATTCCCAAAACTTGATTGAGTTCGCCATTCTGAATCGTAAAAAAAAGGTTAATCTGCCCACGAGAAAAATACGTTAGCAAAGGAAATGAGGCGAGCAAAATATATCCTGGGTATTGTTTTTCCCCAAATTACTGATTCTGTAGCGTAAAAAAAAAGTTACTCTGCCCACGAGAAAAAGGAAATGAAGCGAGCAAAACTTATCCCAAATTACTGATTCTGTAGCGTAAAAAAAAAGTTACTCTGCCCACGAGAAAAAGGAAATGAAGCGAGCAAAACTTATCCCAAATTACTGATTCTGTAGCGTAAAAAAAAAGTTACTCTGCCCACGAGAAAAAGGAAATGAAGCGAGCAAAACTTATCCCAAATTACTGATTCGCCCCAAAACTTGACGTAGTTCGCCATTCTGTAAGGTAAAAAGTTATGCTGACCGGTAGAAAAACGTGTAATCGAAGGAAAAGTTGGAAAGTTTCGTTTAGTCGGCGCAACATCTGTGGTCATATGCCGGAGAGAGACAGAAGGGGAAGGAATTATAGGAGAAGGGAACAGATCCCAGGAGACGGGACACAACCGTAATCGAAGGAAACGAAGCGAACACAACAGATCACCATAGAGATATACGTTACTAACTCTAAGGCATTATTTTCCTCTCCCAATTTACTGATTCAACCCCCAAAGATGAGTTAGCCATTCTGTTGCGTATGAACGGATATTCTGACCAGTAGAAAACACGTTCGCAAAGGAAATGGAGCGAGCAAAACATATCCTTGGTATTATTCTTCCCCGAAATTAATGATTCAATCCAAAAATTGAGTTCGCCATTCTGTAGCGTGAAAAAACAGTTACTCTGACCGGTAGAAAATTACGTTAACAAAGGAAAGAAAGCGAACGAAACACATTCTAGGTATAATTCTTCCCAAAAATTACGGATTCACCCCAAAGCTTGACTGAGTTCGCCATCCTGTAGCGTAAAAGAAAAGTTACTCTGACCGGTAGAAAACACGTTAAAAAAGAAAACAAAGCCAGAGAAACATATCCTACGTATTATTCTTCCCCAAAATTACTGATTCACCCCAAAACTTGACTGAGTTCGCCATTCTGTAGGGTAAAAAACGGTTACTCTGACTGATTGAAAAATACGTTAGCAAAGAAGCGAGCGAGACGTGTCCTAGGTATAATTTTTCCCCCAGTTACTGACACACCCCAAACTTCACTGAGGTAGCCATTCTGTAGCGTAAAAAAAAGCTACTCTGAACGGTAGAAAACACGTTAACAAAGAAAACAAAGCCAGAGAAACATATCCTACGTATTACTCTTCCCAAAAATTACTGATTCACCCCAAAACTTGACTGAGTTCGCTATTCCGTAGCGTGAAAAACGGTTACTCTGACCGCTAGAAAAATACGTTAGCAAAGAAGTGAGCGAGACATGTCCTTGGTATTATTTCCCCCAGTTACTGACACACCCAAAACTTGACTGAGGTAGCCATTCCGTAGCGTGAAAAACGGTTACTCTGGCCTGTAGAAAAATACGTTAGCAAAGAAAACAAAGCGAGCGAGACATGTCCTAGGTATACTTTTTCCCCACTTACTGACACCCAAAACCTGACTGAGGTAGCCATTCCGTAGCGTGAAAAACGGTTACTCTGACCGGTAGAAAAATACGTTAGCAAAGAAAACAAAGCGAGCGAGACATGTCCTAGGTAAAAATTTCCCCCCAGTCACCGATACACCCTAAACTTGACTGAGGTAGCCAGTCCGTAGCGTGAAAAGAAGTTACTCTGACCGGTAGGACAAATTTGGAGTAGTACGTAGGTGACACATGAGGGAGAGAGTGATGTATTCGGGGTGATGCGGCAGCGCTGTGAAGAGGCTCGGGCCACACCCAGACTGACTTCATAAATGTGTCGGACTATAGTTGTTGTTCCCTTGCATGTACCACCGCGCCACACCCTGAGATATTCTTTTTTTTTTTCCAGTACAAAGAACGTTCCATATTGCTTCTTTTCGTCTTGATGTTCTCTGGTTTATTTGGTCTATTTCTTTGGTTTGTTGCTATTTCTTTGGTATCTCATTTCAAAAGCCTCTGTTTCTATTCACTCTAAACTCCACCAAAATCTGCCCTCAATATGCTTCTACTTTGACCATCCTCTACCTCTTCCTCGCCCATTCTTTTGATAGCTCGTTTTTTACATACAGCTAACCCTCTTCAGCATTATCCAATACGTTCTTTCCCTCCTCCTCTATGTATATCTCATTTTAAAATCGTCTGTTTCTGTTCACTCAAAAGTCCACCAAAATCTCTATCTGCTCTCAGTTTACTTCTATGCTGACCTTTCTCTACCTTTTCTCCTTCATCTCCTTCATCTCTAATCAAGGTCACGTTTAAATATGCAAAGGTGTCATGTAACGTCCTCGCCCGAACACTAATAAACACATTACACCTTTTCTACTATCAGCTACGTATTTCCCGCCCCTCTTTCATCTAACTTTCTCCTCCTAACACCGGAATCACAGTAGCATTATCTACCTTTTGCCACGTATGTCATGCCTCTCTTTCTTTCGTCTAACTTTCTCTACTACAATCGAAAAACACAGTAACTTTCTCTACCACTGGCCATGTAAGTCGCCTCTTCCATCTCCCTCACTCCCCCTAACACCAGTAAACAGTGTAACCTTCTCTACCACTGGCCATGTATTTTACGCCTCTTCCTTTTGTCTAACTCTCTCCCCCGAACAACGGAAACCCAGTAACATTTTCTATCTATGTCCACCTATTCCATGGCTCTTGCCTTCATCCAACACCGGTAAACACAGTAACTTTTTCTTCCAATGGCCAAGATTTCACGACGCTTTTCTGTACAGGCCCACAGATCCTCATCACTCAATCCATTACCATCACCGATAGGCACTCACTCATACCACCACGTCCACAACCTCACCGATTCTCTCGTACAAACTCATTCAAACCAACACACCAAATAGCCTCACCCAACTACACATTACCGCCTCTCCTCCTTACATATCCACAGACCCTTAACACTCCCTCCATTACCATCACCGATATCCACTCACTCACAGCACCACGTCTCACAACCTCACCGACTCTCTCGTACGAACTCACTCAAACCAACACAGCAAACCAACCTATGTATTTACCACTTCTCTTCTTTACAAGCCCATAGACTCTTACCACTTCATCCATTACCTTCTCCGCCATTCCCTCACTCACAGCACCACGTCCCACAACCTCACCGACTCTCTCGTACGAACTCATTCAAACCAACACAGCAAACCAACACAACCACCTATGTATTTACCGCTTCTCTTCTTTACAAGCCCATAGACTCTCATCACTCCATCCATTACCATTCCCGACATCCACTCACTCACAGCACCACGTTGACAACCCCATAATCCTCTCGTACGGACTCACTCAAACCAACACACCAAACCAAACCAGCCACTACACTGCCACCAATTCCTTCCCACACGTTTCCCAACAGAGAGAATAATGCTTCCATCACCGGGAGTTCAATATGATATTTTCCTCCGACTTCCTCTGCCACAACCTTCATGGGAGACAATACACCTTGCAGCCTCCCAATAGTCGGAGCCAGTAGTGGGTAATATTCTTATTAAACAATTCGGCGCCCAAGCACACACACATATTTGACAGTTTTCGTATGGGTTGTGGGCCTTTCCGTGGGTAGTTTTGTGAGCCTGGTGGTTGTGTGACAAAGCTTCTGTAGCATGAACGTGAAAACACACTCATGAGAACACGATCTCTCTCTCTCTCTCTCTCTCTCTCTCTCTCTCTCTCTCTCTCTCTCTCTCTCTCTCTCTCTCTCTCTCTCTCTCTCTCTCTCTCTCTCTCTCTCCCCCTGTCTGTCTGTCTGTCTGTCTCTCTCTCTCTCTCTCTCTCTCTCTCTCTCTCTCTCTCTCTCTCTCTCTCTCTCTCTCTCTCTCTCTCTCTCTCTCTCTCTCTCTCTCTCTCTCTCTGCTTCTCTCTGCCTGCCTATCTGTCTATCTATCTATCTATCTATCTATCTATCTATCTATCTATCTATCTATCAATCTAATTATCTATCTATCTATCTATCTATCCATCTATCTATCTATCCATCTATCTATCTATCTATTTATCTATCTATCTCTCTGAAGGCTGGCTTAGAGCTCTTGGCCGAGGTTCCTTTCGCTGTTAATTGTACGATAAAGAAAAAAATCCCCAAGTCTGAAAACACTCGACCAAACTTATTACTTGTGGCCTTTTTTTTGTTGATAATCTCGTTTACCATTTTTTAGGGCTACTTTTTTTTCTTACTACGCTGCCGGAAGATAAGACGGAGGAGGAGGAGGAGGAGGAGACGGAGGCAGAAGAGAAGACGGAGGCGGAGGCGCAGGATGAGTAGGATGAGGAAAAGAAGGAGGAGGAGGAGGAGGAGGTTGAGGAGGAGGAGGAGGAGGTTGAGGAGGTAGAGGACGAGGAGCAGAAGTAAGAAGAAGAGGAAATGGAGGAGCATAAAACGACAAAGAGACGGAAAAGGAGGAGCGAATAAGAGTAGCAAAAAGTGGAGAGAGGGAGGGAGGGAGGCTTATGTTTGAGTGCAGGAGGAAAGGTAGGCGGAGAGGAGAGGAGAGAAGAGGAGAGGAGAGGAGAGGCAAGGAGCGGAGGCCTCGTCTAAGTAGGAAGTTGTGTCAGCGTAGGAGTGCGGAGGTTTCTCAAAAGTCGTATTTCCAAGAGATTTTTTCCCCCTCAGTCGTTCGCATTTACTCTCATTCCTCTTCCTCTCGTTTCCTGTTCATTCTCCTTTGTCAGCTGCTACGCACTTCAGCCAGAAATCAATTAAGGTGAAGGTGTATTGCCCGAATTTCCGCTTCACTATATCTCTACATAATCACAGTGTGTCACGAAACACGATAAATTAATCCAGGCAAGGAAAGGGTTTTGCCGGCGCCGGGGATCGAACCCACGACAACGAGATGGTAAAGTCACTCTTTAACCAGTCGGCCAAAGAGGTACCCACTTACAGATTGAGTTAGGGGAGGTTCGCCCATCAGGCGGGTCTGGCACAACAAAGGTGGGCGCATAAGTTATAGTTGCGCGTGACTGCGGTGGTCATCTCCGATTCGTTGGCCATTTGAGCCTGTGGTGGTGGGTAAGAACCAGTCACCCCGGGACACGGGCCAATGTGAAATTCATGATTGCCACAGTTTGCCTTCCCAAGGTTTCCCCGGGCACCCCTTCATCGACCAGCCTGCCTCGTCGGAGTGGCTGCGTGTGCTGCTGACGTGTTCTTGCCGGCTGCTGGAACGTGTCGGAATACAAAATCAGGTGAAGCCACGACGACATAAGTCACGCCGAACACTGCAAAGAAACGCGCGTCCCGCAGGAGAACGAAAAGTTGGGTGAGCTGCACACCGACTGCCCGGATAGGGATTCGAGCCCGGGCCCGCGGAATAGTAGACAGGCACGCTGACCACTAGACCAAGGAGGCGCCCAAAATATCGATTGCCAATATTCAATTTTCCCGCGTTGAAGTTACACAACAATTACCGTCTCTGTTTTCTTCTCTCTATGTGCCTCGGGTCTTTGTCAAGCACTCCTGCTCAGCTCACGTTTGGCAGACATGGGTTGAGTGCTGCCAGGCTAACATGTGTATTATATAAGACTTATCACACGACGACATCGGGAATGAACCTCCGGCAACGTACACACTCAGACATAATCACGCTTGGAAACTTCATCAGCTCTAATGAAGTCTATATATTGCTAGTTTATTATGACATGTTTTCTCTTTCCCCTCATTACAAAGTGCACGGTTATCTATTTTCCACTTAATAAAACGCATTTCTAGAAACTTAGAGAAAACTATTTTGTGCCAAGCTTTCTTCCTATTGAAACTTCCGCCTTCCTTCCCTTCACGAGAAATATTTTCAAAGAGAAACCCCGCGACCGTATCCACTCAAGGCTTGGGGCGAGGCGAGGCGAGACGCGCGTTTGTTATCAGTGTTCGGCGTGACTTGTGTCGTCGTGGCTTCACCCAATTTTGGATTCCGACACGGTAAGGACGCGTCGGCAGCCACTCCGACGAGGCAGGCGGCGGCAACAACAAACATGCGGGAAATAACAATAAGGCAACACAAACAGAGAGAAAGAAGACCAGATAAAACACTCGCTCGCTTCCTGGAACTTCAGATAGACACTCGCACGACGGCCGTGACTAAAAACATCAGAGTGAATAATTAACAACGACGAGGCTCACCCGTACACACACACACACACACACACACACACACACACACACACACACACACACACACACACACACACACACACACCTGTTGACTTGACGAATGTATCATTGATCAGCATATCTTCAATATATTAATAATAATATACATGTCACATCTTAGGATTAGTAGTAGTTATAATAGTAGTAGTAGTAGTAATAGTAGTAGTAGTAGTAGTAGTAGTAGTAGTAGTAGTAGTAGTAGTAGTAGTAGTAGTAGTAGTAATAATAGTAGCTGTAGTAGTAGTAGTAATAATAGTAGTAGTAGTAGTAGTAGTAGTAAAGATGATAGAAAATAGTACAACCAAAAATAAATAAACAAAACACCACCACCACCAACAACAACGACACCATAGAAGGCGAAAAAAACGACGACGAAGATGGTGACGGAGGCAGAGGAGGAGAAGGAGGAGGAGGAGGAGGAGGAGGAGGAGGAGATGGAATTCCAAGCCCCTCCCACAACCTGCACCTCTTCGGAAACTTGTTCAGAAATAATCCGCCGCCACGTCATGAGCAGACCAAGAGCCCCGGAAGAGGTACTGGAGGAGGGTCACGGGAGGAGGAGGAGGAGGAGGAGGAGGAGGCAGGGGGGGAGGAGGGGACATAAGAGAAGGAAGATGGGGATGAGGGTGATGATAAATATGATGATGAAGAGGAGGAGAAGAAGGAGGAGTATGAGGAAGAGGAGAATGTGAAGGAAGAGAGAGAGAGAGGAGGAGGCGACATAGGACTAGGAGAAGGGGGAGGAAGAGGACTAAGAGAACGAGGAGGAAGAGTATGAGGAGGAGGAGGACGATTGTGAGGAGACGGAGGAGGAGGAGGAGGAGGAGGAGGAGGAAGGAGTGAGATGGTCTTGGGCGCATAAATCATCTAGGGAAACGTTAACAAAAATGGGCGCGAGAAAACTCCTCTAAAAAAAAAAAAAAAAAAAAACGGATTTGGGTATATTATTAACCTATCAGAACGTCCTTTTCTATTTAGTACGCACGCAAGTAAGAAAGAAAACACACACACACACACACACACACACACACACACACACACACACACACACACACACACACACACACCTTAAAGAAATATATATAAAACAAGACCAGAACATTGAGAAAAGAAAAACCCGAACATGATATCATTTCTGCGAGGGTCGAGAGAGACGAAAAAAGAAACACAGTATAGGACGAGGGGAAGGAAGGAAGGAAGGCAGGTAGAGTGAAATAGAATAACCGATAAAGAGGAAGAGAAAGGAAAGGAAGAAACGAAAACGGCGAAGGGGGCGGAGAAGGAAGAGGGAGATGAGAAAGAGGGAGAGAATGAAATACTTGATAAAAGTGAGCGGAAAGAGAGAAAGAAAACTGTGCATGAAATAATGAACGAGAGAGAGAGAGAGAGAGAGAGAGTCGAGGGCATGAAAGGAAAAGATGAAGCCTTAGAGGACAGTTTCCGCGTACAAGCTTGCCCGCCTCAAATCATGTATATACCAGAGCGTTACAAGAAGAGTTTAATCAGAAAAGCGGGTTAACTGTGTGTGTGTGTGTGTGTGTGTGTGTGTGTGTGTGTGTGTGTGTGTGTGTGTGTGTGTGTGTGTGTGTGTGTGTGTGTGTGTGTATTGAAATTATGGTCCCGTTATCCGTAGACTTATTTTGCTTTTGCCTCCTGATTTTTATCGGTTTCGCTGTGTGTGTGTGTGTGTGTGTGTGTGTGTGTGTGTGTGTGTGTGTAATTCACCACGGCCTGATCGCGAGTTGGACTCGTAATCGCCAGCAGGTACCCTGCCCACAGAGCAAGTGCTCATTTAGTCGATCTCTGGGTACTGCCAGGACCTCACACACCACACACTCCATCCCCCTTGCTCAAGGGGGGGGGGCAGTAACCTCTCCTTGTCAAATGAAAGAATCCGGCCTGAGCGGGCTCGAACCGCCGCCCTGTCAGACCGTGAAGCCTGGCAGTGCAGCGCTCTACCAGTTGCGTCACGAAGAGGCGTGTGTGTGTGTGTGTGTGTGTGTGTCACATACACACACACACAGTTAGCGAAATCAATAATAATCAGGAGCCAAAAGCAAAATAAGTCTACGGATAACGGGGCTATGATTTCAATATAATTTTTGAGTCGAGGTCCGTGATTGTGGCATAGAGGGATAATTTGATTTACTGAGGGAGAGAGAGAGAGGGAGAGGGGGAAGGTGGGAGGAAGAGAGAGAGAGAGAGAGAGAGAGAGAGAGAGAGAGAGAGAGAGAGAGAGAGAGAGGTTCACCCCGGCCATCTAATCCAACAAACAAACGAACAGACAGACAGGTAGACAGGCAATCTAACTCACACACACACACACAGGCCGGCAGAATGATAGTGAAAAAGTCTCACTTAATTTGTGCTACGTCAGAGTATGCGGTGGTGGTGGTGGTGGTGGGTCGGGGATGCATAGATTTACATAGATATTTGGACCACACAGACTCTATGCTTCAAACTATGTAGACGGTCTGTTCTTAAGCCGAAGTGAAGTTATATCAATCAAATGCCGCAAAGACTTTGCAATTCTACTTTAGTAAATATTAAGTTGAGGGAGTTAAGTTGCGCTGGCCCTGACTCAAACTATTTCCCTGACCACTCTGAGGAGGCCGAATACACTCACTCAAGCATGTCGGAAATGGTCCATGGAGACCACGTTTGAGTTACGTCCTAGCAAGAGTTTTACATTGCATAAATCTGGAAATATATTCACGCTGCAAAAATTATCCTGACGGTCGCTTCCCCCTCAGCAAGGAGAGAGGAAACTGAATGCTGTAAATTCTTCTCTCCGAAATAAAATGTAAGACTGTATTCTTAACAATTTCGGGGCCCAAACACACATATTTGACAATGCTTTCCCAGGAGTTTTGGGCATTTCTAGAGGTAACTGTATGGCCCTGATGGTAGATGGACACTTCTTCTGTACCGGGAACGTTAAAAACACTCATGAGAACCCGATTGATTTCATTTTCGGCCTTTGTAAAAAGTTGACGTGAGAGGCGGAAGCGTTTGAGAATATCTTCCTATATGTGCGGTTTCTGGCGGCAATACAGTGATTCTGGGTGGAAGGTCAGAGCTCACAGGCACATTCAAACCCCTTTCACAGCTGGAGTGGTCACGAACTGTTATTAAAGGAAAGAGGAAACTGAACACTATGGTCGATATTGTTAGACGCTTCCACCTCTCTCATCAACAATTATCAAAGGCCAAAAAGGAGGTCAATCGTGTTCTCATGAGTGTTTCTTTAGGTTCACGATACAGAAGAAGGATCAAACTACCACCAGGGTCATACAACTATCCCTGGAAATGCCCACAACTCCTACGAAAGCCTTGTCAAAAGTGGGCGCTTGGGCGACGAAATGTTTTATAATACGACCCTATTATGTTTCTTCTCATCGAAATAAAACTTAAGACTCTATTTACGCGGTTTCTGGCGGTAATATAATACTTTCTGGGTCGAAGGTAAGAGCTCAATAAGTAACTGACGGGGAGCACATGCTACACACGCACACCCAAATCTCTTTCACAAGTGGAGTGGTCAATAACTGTTTTTATGGTGTGGCTACTCAGGGGTTACTTTATCAAGGGGTGACATGCGGTAATGCAATGATTTCAGGGTCCAAGTAAGAGCTCACTCACACACCCAAATCATTTTCACAGTTCAAGTGGTCAAGAACTGTAATATAATGTTCAGTTACTTAGGTGGTCATTCTGTCAAGGGCTAGCACATGCGGTAAAACAATGATTTCTGCGTCGAAGTAAGAGCTCACTCGCACACCCGAATCTCTTTCACTGTTGAAGAGGTTTACAACTGTTACTTAGTGTGCAGTTACTTATGAGGTCATTCCATCAAAAGTTGGCATTTGCGCGGTAATACAATGATTTCAGGGTCGGAGGTCAGAGCTCACTCGCACAGCCACATCCTTTTCACATCTGGAGTGGTCAAGGACTGTTATTATGATGTGGTTATTCAGGGGTTATTTCATCAAGGGCTGACATATGCAGTAATTCAAGGTTTTCTAGGTCGAAGTAATAGCTCACTCGCACTCCCCAAACCTTCAAAGCTCAAGTGGTCAAGAGCTGTTAGTAAACGTGTAGTATCAAATAGGGTTATTCTATCAACAGCTGACGTATGCGGTAATACAATGATTTCTCGGTCGGAGGGAAGAGGTCACTCGCACACCCGAATCCTTATCACAGCAGGAGAGGTCTGGAACTGTTATTGAGACGTAGTTACATAGGCTCAACTTTTTGTAGGAGCAGTGATTTGCGGGCTTTTTTTTAATTACTGTTCTATTTGTTTTGCCTTGAGCTGTTTCCTTTACTGTATAAAAGAAAAGGGCTGACATGGATGCTTCAGTAACATTAGGATCGTATTGGCCTTCAGAAGAAATGAAAGTACACATCAACGGTCATATCGTTAATTAATCCTTCTTTTCATTCTTTTGCTTGATATTGTGATCCTGTGTATAATTCCCTTCCTTGATTCTTTTTATAATTTATTTCGGTATTTCTTTATCCTACTGTTTCTTTATTTATGATTTTCCTTTCCATCGTTTGTTTTGTTCTTTCTCTTTTTTTCTTTTTTCCTCTCACTTCTTGTTCTCCTTTTAATTAAGTAAACGCTGGAACTTTTAGCAACACTAACGCCAACGAGCACTGCCCCGAGTTAAGGTTACAGCCACCATTACACTGCCCCGGGAGGCTGATAATCATGGGAAAAATGCAGATTATCTCGCTCCAAAGTTCCCTGGTGCTGAGTGCTGAGTGCCGCCGGTGCTGCCTCGAACGACCCTCAAACAGCAGGAAAACTCGAGCTAAGCATATCCAGCAGACACAGTTTTCCATTACGAGGGAGACAAGTTATTATCGTTATGCAAATGGCGGTGAGTGTTGTCGCGGGAAGTGGACCGGGCGGGCAGGAGGCGAAGTGAGGGAGAGACGGGATGGAATTCGCAGACGCTTCCGCTTCTCACATCAACTATTTCCAAAGGCCAAAAAGGAGATCAGTTGGGTTATAATGAGTGTTTCTTTAGGTTCATGGTACAGAAGAAGTGTCAAGCTACCACCAGGGCCATAAAACTACTCCTGGAAATGCTAAAAACTCCGATGAAACCCTTATGAAATATGTTAGCTTGGACGCTTCCGCTTCTCACATCAACTATTTCCAAAGGCCAAAAAGATCAGTCGGGTTCTAAAGAGTATTTTTTTCAGGTTCAGGGTACAGAAGAAGGGTCAAACTACCACCAGGGCCATAAAACAACTCATGGAAATGCTCAAAATTCCTACGAAAACCTTGTCAACTATGTGAGCTTGGGCGCAGGAATGTTTGAAGAATATGACACTCAACAGCCCCTCTGTGCACTGTAGCTATGCGGGTGTAGACGGCCGAGGGAGGAGGGGAAAGGAGGCGCCGTGGTATGCATTAAAGAATTACCAGGTTGGAGTGCTTTCAGTCTAAATCGAACTCAAGAGGCGGTTGGTTCCATGCATAGGGTTGCGCCGTGCTGTCCTCCGAGGGTTCCCGCGAATGCCAGACTGATCGCTCTCTGAGAATGCGTTCCGAGACTTCCAATATCGTGAGGCGCCAGGACGGGAGCGTGTGCGCCTGATTTACCGTGAACTCAGGTGTGAATCTTAGGCGAGTATTCTCAGTCGCTTTCGGCTCTCAACATCTATTTCCCAAGGACACAAAGGAGATTAGTCGGGTTCTCATGAGTGTTTTCACGTTCATGGTCCAGAAGCCATCTCAAACTATTTTCAAGCTCATATATTTGTTTTTTACAGCAAGTTGGGTAGGCGGTGGCCGAACTGGTAGCGTACTGGGCCGACATTCACCGCGTGATGGATGACGCGGGTTCGAATCCCCACGCTACCACTCGGACTTTTCAGTCACCGCCGAGTGGCTTAAAACTACCCACATGGTGTCCTGAAGACCACCCATCAACCCGGACTCTAGAGGAAGCCGTCCAAGCGAATCAAGAACGAGTTCCGGGGGGCAGCATGAACCAATGCAAGATGGCGCCACTATAAACACTCGCCTGCGCCAGAACGGGCTGGGCCGACCATCAGGCCCCACCTGGAAGAAAGCCTTGGGCCGACCATCAGGCCCAACCGGGAAGATGCCTACCGGCGCAACAGGCAACAACGTAAAAAAAAAAAAAAAAAAAGGGAAGCAGCTCAAGAGAAAAAATGCAACAAAAAAGCCCGCTAGACGCTGCTCTGACAAAAGAAAAAGGAGCAAGAGGTCGGGAGAGGTCAATTGGAGCGGTGTCTCGATGCTCATGGAAATACTAACACAACCTCTACGGAAGTATAATAAAATGTGGTATCTCACTGACGCTAGTTATGTTTTGTTTGTATATATATTATCTATTATTTTTCGACAGACATGAAAAAAAAAGTTGAA
>NC_066512.1:3306457-3321457 GCF_024679095.1 Eriocheir sinensis
AGAAACCTAACAAGGGACAGAGAACTAAAGGAATATAAGGTAAGGACGTGTCTAGTTTTAACAGAAGGAGCAGGGTTAGTTAAGGGCAGTACTGGAAGGATGAACTTACGATAATTCACCGATAGAAACCTAACAAGGGACAGAGAACTAAAGGAATATAAGGTAAGGACGTGTCTAGTTTTAACAGAAGGAGCAGGGTTAGTTAAGGGCAGTACTGGAAGGATGAACTTACGATAATTCACCGATAGAAACCTAACAAGGGACAGAGAACTAAAGGAATATAAGGTAAGGACGTGTCTAGACAGAAGGAGCAGGGCTGGTTGAGGCAGTACTGGAAGTGCGAGATAGAGATAGCTCACCGATGGAAAGCTTACAGGGGGAGACTAAGCAAAAGAAATAAAAGATAAGGAAGTGTATAGTATTAGCAGGAGGAGCAACTTGGGCCCATTTTCTCAAACATTTCGGGGCTCACACACCCACATTTGATAAGGCTTTTCTATAGGTTGTGTTAGTATTTCCGTGGGTAGTGTTATGAGCCAAGTGATAGTTTGACGAGGCTTCTGCACCATGAACGCAAGAAACACTCATGAGAACTCGACTAATCTCCTTTTAATTTTCCATTTGATAAAGCTTCCATATAAAGGTTGCGAGGAGACTTGATCGAAGTCTATAACTGGATGAAGGGCTTTAATAAAGGGGATGCCAATAAGATTTTGATAGTAAAAGAGCCAGGTAGGACGCGTAGCAATGGTTTTAAGTTAGACAAATTCAGATTCAACAAAGACATGGGCAAGAATTGGTTCACCAATAGAGTGGTAGATGAATGGAACAGGCTTGGGAGCCATGTTGTGGGTGCCAATACCATAGATACATTCAAGAAGAGGTTAGATAAAGCCATGGATGGTGAGGTAAGGTGGGGTTGAGTGTACAGGAGCTGCCTTGTATAGGCCAATCGGCCTCTTGCAGACTCCTTACGTTCTTATGTTCTTATGTTAAAACCGCGAGTCTTGTTATTATTATTATTATTATTATTATTATTATCATTGAAATCTATGAAAGTGAAATCGTATATCTCTATCTATCTATCTAATGGTTAATGAAGGAATGCAAGAATCAATAAATAAACAACGAGATCGCCCTCTCTTTTGGCCTCTTACTCTGTCTCGTTTTGTTGGAGCAGCGCCTGGCGGACTTTGTACTGTTTTCTTTTTTTTGTTTACTTGCCCTTGAGCTGTCTCCCTTGCTGAAGAAAAAAAACGAATCAAATATGAAAAGAACTAGTTTATTTCTTCGTTAACCTTTCAATCACTACTTTCTCTTTCCGGCGTAACTCTTCGTGCAGTTATTTGTAGGCCTAACACGACCTGCCGCGGCCCATGTCTTTATTTATAGGTCAGGCCGTGTGGGCTTACTAATAAAGACTGATGGAACTTACTGTATATATTATTATTACATCAACTTCTGGCCACTCTTTGTTTGCTACTTATCTATACCAAATAAAAGACATTAAGCTTTGTAATACGCATGTAAGGAAAACGCAGAACATAGGCTAATACTGTGAAAGATGAGGCAAGATTAGGACTGTTTTATTCAACTGGAGAAGCGAAAACACGTAACTATATTATAACTGCAAAGGATGAAAAATGAGGAATGAGGAATGAATGAGGAAAGATGAGGAATGTAACCGATTATCTTATTCAACTGGAAAAGCGAAAACATGTAACTATATATGCTTGTGATGAATGATGAATGAGGAATGAATGAGGAAAGATGAAGAATGTAACCGACTGTCTTATTCAACTGGAAAAGCAAAAAAATTTAACTATTTAATTGTGAAGGATGAAGAATGAGGAATGAATGAGGAAAGATGAGGCATACAACCCACTGCCTTATTCAACTGGCAAAGCAAAAAAATGTGACTATATTATAACTGTGAAGGATGAAGAATGAGGAATGAATGAGGAAAGATGAGGAATGTAACCGATTGTCTTATTCAACTGGAAAAGCAAAAACATGTAACTATATATAATTGAAAAGGATGAAGAATATAACCAACTCTATCATATTCGACTGAAAACTTGAAGAGAATATTATAATTGTGAAAGATGAGTCATAATATCGACCGTCTAATTCAACAGGAAGCGAGAAAACATGAAATCATAACTGTGAAAGATGAATAGAATCGACGACCATCTTCAACTGTCCACTAAAACAACGTCACTTCCCTTATATGAGTAATAAAATCCACCGTCTAACTCAACAGGAAGCGAGAAAACATGAAATCATAACTGTGAAAGATGAGTATAATCGATTATCATCTTCAACTGCTTACAAAACCCACGTAAATTCCCTTAAATGAGTAATAAAATCCACCGTCTAATTCAAAAAGAAGCGAAAAAACATGAAATCATAATTGTGAAAGATGAATAGAATCGACGATCACCTTCAACTGCCTACCAAAACAACCTCAATTCCCTTATGTAAATACAGCAAACGGACAGACGAATTGCCAAGACTTTACGGCAGTAGATCACCGCAGTCATTGAACTAATTGTGAAATATAAGGAATACGATCAATCATATTATCGAACACTTCAACTAAAACAGCGTCAGTTCCCTTATGTAAATACAGCAGACGGACGTACGTATTGCCAAGACTTTCCGGCACTAGAGAATCGCAGTCATTGAACTAATTGTGAAAGATAAGGAATACGATGAAACAAATTATCGAACACCTCAACTAAAACAACGTCAATTCCCTTACGTAAGCACAGCAGACGGACGTACTGCCAAGACTTTCTGGCACTTAAGCAGTCACTGAACTAATTGTGAAAGATAAGGAATACAATCAACTATATTATCGAACACTCTAATAATCGTAAATACAAGTTCATTCCCTTATGTAAACACAGCAAACGGACGTATTATTTCCAAAACTTTCCGGCACTAAATCATCGCAGTCACTGAACTAAATATGAAAAACAAGGAATATGATTAACCAAATTATCGAACATTTACGGACGTACCATTTCCAAGACTTTCTGGCAGTACATCATCGCAGTCACTGAACCAAATATGAAAGACAAGGAACACAACCATATTATCGAACGTTCTAAAAATCATAAATACAAGTTCACTCCCTTCTGTAAATCCAGCAAACGGACGTATAATTATTTCCAAGACTTTCCCGCAGTAGATCATCGCAGTCACAGAACTAATTGGCTGGCGGCGATCATTCAGCGGGGCACAACAGCCTTACCTTGCCCCTCCCCGCCTCGCCCCAGCCCGCCCCGCCCTGCCCCCCTCTCCGCCCCGCCCTCCACCCTTCACTTCCGTCTGCTTTTAATCCTTTCCCATTCAGCCCGGCGACTTTTCCAATCTCACCTCTATCTTATTCTCAGTCTGTCTCGGTTCTGTTTTCCATTCCGGGCTCACTATTCGTCTGCCTGGCCGGCCATCCATTGTCAGCTTCATACACCGGGACGTGGAGGGCCGTTCCTTCCCTTAATTTATCTCCGTGCGAAGGCCGTGCCTCCTCACACTCTTTTGGCCAGTTCGACGGTCCAACAGAGTCATTGTTACCAAAACTAAACCATATTCTCCACAATGATTCGTTATTTCTACTCAATACCAGATACTAATAAAGAGATTTCCTAAGTAGTTTCCTAAAGTTTCCTCCTAATTTTTATATCAACGCCAAACACTACAGCTTCAAGGAATTTTCGTCGTATTGTGTGCTTGGTTGGGAAGCTTACAAACTTGCTGTATTGGGCTGTAAAACTGTCCCTTTGTCTCCAGTACGCTGTTCATTTCGGCCTCCAGTGAGTGCTTCCGTGGCTTCCGTGAGGCTTGCTATGACTCCTGATGCCCCTTCAAAGGCCCGGAATCCTGGAATACGTATGTACATAAAGGAGTTTCCACCTAGTAAATTATGTAGCTTTAAAACTTTATTCACCGTCTTCTAAGCTCCACGATCTCCGGTGTATGAGTACTTTATATAATACGTCTTGCTGTACGCTTTCACCCTTTCCGATACTCACTTTCAAAACACTTACAAGAACAACATCAAATCAACATTGGAAATAGCTAAAGTCCGACCCACGCTGACAACATAAACCTAAGCGTGTTTGCAAGCTGAGTGCTGATTGGCTACTGCTATGGCTTCCAAGTTTTCTTTAACCTCTGTTTGTGTTTATCTCACGCAGGACTTTCTGCTAATCTGCACTGTGCTTTGACAACACCCAGCTATCACCTTCCTCAACACTCCGCCAGTTCTTCTCCCCCGCACAGTTGCTGTCCATATACAGGGGCCTTGTCCGCCCTCGTATGGAGTATGCATCTCATGTGTGGGGGGGCTCCACTCACACAGCTCTTCTGGACAGAGTGGAGGCTAAGGCTCTTCGTCTCATCAGCTCTCCTCCTCATATTGATAGTCTTCTACCTCTTAAATTCCGCCGCAATGTTGCCTCTCTTTCTATCTTCTATCGATATTTCCACGCTCACTGCTCTTCTGAACTTGCTAACTGCATGCCTCCCCCCCTCCCGCGGCCCCGCTGCACTCGACTTTCTACTCATGCTCATCCCTATACTGTCCAAACCCCTTATGCAAGAGTTAACCAGCATCTTCACTCTTTCATCCCTCACGCTGGTAAACTCTGGAACAATCTTCCTTCATCTGTATTTCCTCCTGCCTACGACTTGAACTCTTTCAAGAGGAGGGTATCAGGACACCTCTCCTCCCGTATTTGATCTTGCTTTCGGCCACCTCTTTTGTTTCTTTTTTAGGAGCAGCGAGTAGCGGGCTTTTTTTTTATTATTGTTTTTTTTTTTGTGTGCCCTTGAGCTGCCTCCTTTGTTGTAAAAAAAATAAAAATAAGAAGAACAAGCTTAGGTTTATGTTGTCAGCTTGGGTCAGACTTAAGTGAACAGACCATACCTCTACGGAAGCCTTACCGTATGTAGGTGTGCAAGCCCCGAGATGTTTGAGAATGCGGACCACACTCACAAACAAACCAGCCACCTCATTGTACCGCGTCACCAGGAAGCCAGCACGAAAGCAATAGTAACAACACACACTTCCACCACGCAGCAAACACGACCGCCTCAAGCCACAAGCAACACCAAAAGACCAACACACGCGGTTAAAGATTAAAGAGTTCAGCCAGCGAGAGGAAGGAAGGAAGGCACCGACCAGCTCGTAAGTCTTCGTAGGAATTCACTCAATTTCTTCCTGGAGACATCTGGAGAGCCGTCAGGGGCCGCTCGTCGCCTCCGCTGGACAGGTGCCGGGCCCAGCAGGCGGATACAAGGGCGGGCCAGGCGGCGGGAGTCTCAAGAAAAGAGTGCACGAAACAGGGCGCTGAAATCCACTCCCGGCGGCCGAGACTTGAAGGGTGGAAGAGGCGAGGAGGAAACGAGGAGAGGAGGAGAGGGTCGAGGGAGGGCAAGATGTGGACGGGAGGAAAAGCACTGATGTAGACCCCCGCCACAACCAGGGGTGGATCAAATACAATTGTATTTGTATTTTAATTGTATTTAAATACAATTTTAATGTATTTGTATTTGTATTTTGGCACCCAGAAAAAAAGTATTTTGTATTTGTATTTATATTTTGGCACGCAGAAAAAAAAGTATTTTGTATTTGTATTTGTATTTTGGCACCCAGAAAAAAAGTATTTTGTATTTGTATTTGTATTTTGGTACCCAGAAAAAAAGTATTTTGTATTTGTATTTATATTTTGGCACCCAGAAAAAAAAGTATTTTGTATTTGTATTTATATTTCGAGTCAAAACCATTTGAGGAGGATAAATACTGTTAAGGAAATAGAAAAAGAAATAATGTTAGGCCGCGTTAAGGCGGAGGAGGAAACAGATGAAGGTTGAAGGCGAAGGAGTAAAGGATTAACGTCAGATCACGGGGAAAGCGGAGTAAGGAGAACATTAAGGTTGAAGGCGGAGGAGGAAAAAAATTAAGGGTGGGGAGTAAGGAGGAAATTAACCTCAGGTCACATGGAGGAGGAGTAGGAGAGGATTTAGGGAGTTACTGAGGGATGGGTGGCTCGGAAGAAGGATCCGCCCGCAAAAATGTGTGACGTCACGGAAATGGGAGGCGTAGGGGATGAGATGTGAGTGAAGACGACGAGAGAGACAGTAAACCGATCTACTGCTTTAACTTGGCATATGCACCACAGTCACCTATCAAAAAGAGGTTGCATCCATTTCTTGAGCGGACTGATGTCATTGCCGCAGCTGTCATGGGCCCCAGGTTTAAGCTGGCATGGATGCCATGTAAGAAAATGCAAAAGGAAAAGGTTTCCAAGATTGTGGACCTAATTATTTCCGAGTCAACTCAGTCGACCTTGAAGAAGAAAACATTTCAAGAGAGTGAGCCTTTCGTCTTTTCGGCTGGCATGAGTGCAACACGACCTCGTCTTTTTGCCTACATGCCTCCAGCTGGGCAAATGATGGCAAGTGCATCAACAAATGACACTACAGTGGTGAAGGCAGAACTTGAAACGTACCTAGAAGAAGGTGTTTTGCCTTTTGATGTCAATCCACTGAGGTACTGGCGTGATGCAAAAAGCTTCAAAAATTTGAAGCACTTTGCCAAGAATATTCTAGGGTGCTGTGCAACAACATGGACGCCCCGGGAAGCATGTCACATCCACGAACATAAAAAAAAAAAGTCCCCGCAGATACATTAAACAGCTGTCGTGATGATAACAGAAAAAGAGCAAAGGGCGGGAGGCGAGAGGGATGAAAGGGATGGATGGAGATGAAGGGGAGGGAGAATGGAAAGGAAAGGGGGCTGATGAAGAAGTTTGAAATAAATATATGTATAGAGAGCAAGGATGAAAGAAAGGGAGAAATAGAATGAAATAAAGAAGATAAAAATAGAGGAACAGACGACTAAAGAGAAGTGGCAGCCCAATACAAAGGTTAGGAAACTTTAGTGGGCCGTCCTCGTGAGTCAACACGCTCACTGGTGTTCTCCCTCAGCAGGTGTGTGAATGCAATGTACCTGAAAGACGTTAATTGGTGAACCAATTCTTACTATGTAAAATCAATCAATCAGTCAATCAGAGAAAGAAAATATAATTAAAAAGAAAAATTGGAAGTAAGAAAGAAAAGGGAAAAGGATGGTGCGCCGGAAGCCGCGGCGAGGATTCCTTATGACGCTTGTGCGCGTCCCCGAGGCCCATCGGTCCTTCATCCAAGAACCGATAAACGCGGTGACCGGCGCCTTCACGGCATTTATGATTAATTTTATAATCCAATCTGGTAGTTTTAAGAAGCGAGTTCTTGCATCCGCCCTATTCGAATCGGCGGGGCGGTGGAGCGCCAGCGAGCCCAAGGTCTCCCAGGCGAGCATGGCAGGACTGGAGAGCTCCCGGCAGGGCGCCTCGGCGTCCATCGGGACCCCGACGGAGGTGCCGGAGAACTTTCGGCTACAACGCCGGGCAGGTGGGGCTCGTTAGCCGTGGTAGGCAATTCACCTAGGAGAGCAAACTCCGAACAATAAACCCGGGCAGGTGAGGTTCGTTAGCCGTGGTAGGCAATTCACCTAGGAGAGCAAACTCCGAACAATAAACCCGGGCAGGTTGGGCTCGTGAGCCGTCATAGGTAATACACCTAGGAGAGCAAACTCCGAACAATAAACCCGGGCAGGTGGAGGTCGTTAGCGAAAGCAGTTCATCTAGGAGAGCAAACTCCGATTACAAAACCGGGCAGGTGGAGGTCGTTAGCGAAAGCAATTCACCTAGGAGAGCAAACTCCGATTACAAACCCGGGCAGGTGGAGGTCGTTAGCGAAAGCAATTCATCTAGGAGAGCAAACTCCGATTACAAACCCGGGCAGGTGGAGGTCGTTAGCGAAAGCAGTTCACCTAGGAGAGCAAACTCCGATTACAAACCCGGGCAGGTGGAGGTCGTTAGCGAAAGCAGTTCACCTAGGAGAGCAAACTCCGATTACAAACCCGGGCAGGTGAGGTTCGTTAGCCGTGGTAGGCAATTCACCTAGGAGAGCAAACTCCGAACAATAAACCCGGGCAGGTGGAGCTCGTCAGCCGTGGTAGGCAGTCTGCCTAGGAGAGCAAACTCCGAACAATAAACCCGGGTAGGTGGAGCTCGTCAGCCGTGGTAGGCAGTCTGCCTAGGAGAGCAAACTCCGAACAATAAACCGGGGCTTGTGGAGCTCGTTAGATGTCGTAGACAATCCACGTGATGGGAACACCAAAGAAAAGGAAAATAAAAAGGAACACCAGAAAAAGGAAAATATAGTAACAAAACATCAAGAAAATAAAATCAAAAACACAGATCATCCACCTTCAGGCCCTAACATCTCCAAAATTATGGGTGAGTCTTTTCTGGGGAGAAAGAGGCTCATCCAGACCAAAGAACATAAAAAAGGGATGATATAGAAAGGAACACCAAAAAAATGGGAAAAAGAGAAAAAAAATCGCAAAAGAAAAGTAACAACAATAACAGAACAACGTCAAGAAAAGTAACATACAAAGAAACATCATCCACCATTCGGCCCCAAACTAACATCACCAAAATTATGGGTGGGTCTCTTCTGGGGAGAAAGAGGCTCACCCAGACCAAAGAACATCAAATAGGGATGATATAGAAAAGAACACCAAGAAATAGGGGAAAAAAGAGCAAAAAAACATCGCAAAAGAAAATTAACAGCAATAACAGAACAACATCAAGAAAAGTAACATACAAAGAAACATCGTCCACCATTCGGCCCCAAACTAACATCACCAAAATTATGGGTGGGTCTCTTCTGGGAGGAAAGCGGCTCACCCAGACCAACGAAGAACATCAACAAGAGGATGATATGAAATAAAAGAACATTAAAAAACACGAAGAAAAGAAATAAGAAGAAAAAGAACAGAAAAAAACATCGGAAAAAAAAAACAAGAAGAAAAACACATCAAGAGAAGAAAAATATAAGAAACATCATCCACCTTTCATTTAACTAACATCACCAAAATTATGGGTGGGTCTCTTCTGGGAGGAAAGCGGCTCACCCAGACCAACGAACATCAACAAGAGGATGATAGGAAATAAAAGAACATCAAGAAAGAAAAACAACAGCAAGAAAACAAAGAAAAAGATAAAGAAAAGAAAAGGAAAAAAGAAACAAAAAAAGAAAAAGAAAAACACCAAAATAAAATAAAACAAAAACAAAAAAAATAATCCAATAAACAATAAACAAATACAGAATACAGTAAAATTAACGAACTAACTAACTAATTCAAATTGTCTAACTATTAATCTACCTATCTAACTACCTATCTAACTAAGGGTACTATACAAGGGTACTATTGGACTACCTATTAACTAACTAACTATCAAATCATCTAACGATCGAACATGTATTTGTCTGACTCTTTATCTATTTATCTGCATGGCTATCTATCATTATGTTTATCTATCCATCGTTTGTTTTTCTTTTTGCAGTTAAGGAAGCAGCTCAAGGGCAAAAGTAGATAAATAAATAAAAAATCCGCATAAATAAAAATAAGTTCTATCTCTATATCCTTTATTTGTTTATTTGTTTATCTTATTTGTTCATCTTATTTATTTGTTTACTTATCTAGTCCGTCATCAGTCATGGTCAGTTCTACCTACACGTTTTCCTGCCACAATTTGTTTTTTCATTGTGTAGTCCTTAGTTCCGGTCCGACCTTGAGCTGGAAGGGAAGGACGGGGGCAGGGAGGCAAGAAGAGGGAGGGAGGGAGGGGGGAGGCAGGACAGAGTAATAGGAAGAATTTGGATTATAATGGTTCCCCCCCCTTCCCCCTGCAGCCAAAAAATAAAACGAAGAAAAGCGTCAAGTAAAAAAAATAAATAATAAATGTTAGCTAACAATGATAAAGTTTGCTAAAAAAAAATGGAAATCGATGAGGTAAGGACTTTGCAGTTTTTTTTTTTTTTTTTCAACACAGAAGACAAAGCTCAAGGGCCAAAATAAGAGGATACAGGAAAAAAAAAAAGATCGCTACGTCGCTGCTCCCCAATCTTTATCCTTTTGATTATCTGTGTCTTGAATGTGGCAAAATAAGAGACTTTGTATAACTACTGATATTTGTACTCTTCCGGGTATACCCCATTCACGGTGCTCAATAATGATGATAACAGTATAGCAGCAAGTAGTACGCAGTAGCTAGCGAGGCGGCACCTTTTAGCACTTCAGTCTCCGTCACAACCTTACGGCACATTTCTTAAACTTCGTCGAGCGTTTAAAACTCATTCTCCGCTCTCTATTGTTACGTACTTTACAGAGAGAGAGAGAGAGAGAGAGAGAGAGAGAGAGAGAGAGAGAGAGAGAGAGATTTACATAGATTTACATAGAAAATCAGACCACACAGACCCCATGGTCCAGACTTGGTGGTCTGTCCTTAAACCTAAGTGATTTTACATTAATCAGAAGACTCCAAAACGTTGCATTTCTACTCTAGTTGATATTAAGTTGAAGGAAGTGACGGTCGAGCTTATTTTGAAGGAGTCAATCGTGTTACACTGGACCACTGATGATGGGGCTTATTCCATTCTCGCTTTACAACGTTGGTGAAGAAAAATTTGGTGCAGTCTGAATTTACTTGTCTACATCTGAGTTTTACGCCATTGTTCCTCGTGCAAAGTGTCATCGATCATAAACAATGTTGATCTGTCTACATTCGTGAAACCATTAAGTATTTTAAAACATTCGATCAGTTTTCCTCGGAGGCGACGTTTCTCAAGAGAGAACATGTTAAGGGTAGAAAGCCTTTCTTCGTAGGATTTGTTGCGCAAGGAAGGGATAATTTTCGTTGCCCGACGCTGAACACCTTCTAATTTAGCAATATCCTTTGCATGGTGGGGAGACCAAAACTGTACCGCATATTCCAAGTGGGGTCTGACTAAACTGTTGTAGAGCAGGGTATTACATCTTTATTCTTAAATAAAAGTTTCTTTGTATGAAGCCCAAAATTCTGTTCGCTTTATTTGCTGCATCGATGCATTGCTGTGAGAATTTGAGGTTTGACGCGATTTTGACCCCCAAGTCCTTGACGCATTGAACGCTTTTGAGTTTAACGCCGCGCATTTCGTAATCAAACTTCTTATTCCTCGTTCCAGCTTGAAGGACCTGGCACTTATCTACGTTAAAGGGCATCTCCCATCTATCCGACCAAGCTGAAATTTTGTGCAAATCCTCTTGGAGGCTTTGCCTGTCTTCGTCAGTGAGAACCGAGTTACCAATCTTTGTGTCGTCTGCAAATTTACTAATGCGGTTATTGAGTCCAACATCCACGTCGTTGATGTAAATAATGAAGAGCACTGGGCCAAGAACCGAGCCCTGAGGGACGCCACTAGTGACCGGCGCCCACTCTGAGGTAAATCCGTCAATCACTACTCTTTGTTGTCTGTTGCTCAACCAATTCACGATCCATTGGTTTACCTGACCGTCAATACCTATTTGCTTTAATTTGTAAAGTAATTTGTGATGCGGGACTTTATCAAACGCTTTCTGGAAATCAAGATAGACTACGTCCAGTGATTTGGTTACGTCATAAACAGTGAAGAGGTCGTTATAAAAGGTTAATAGATTTGATAGGCAGGATCTTTTGTTTCGGAAGCCATGTTGTGAGTCCCCAATTAATGAGTGGCTTTCAAGGTAACTCACAATTTTGTCTCTAATTATGCCCTCAAGTAGCTTACCTACAACCGAAGTTAGACTAATGGGCCTGTAATTACCTGGTACTTTTTTGTCTCCTTTCTTAAAAATCGGTGTCACGTTAGCCTTTTTCCAATCTGAAGGGACAAAGCCTTGTCGCAAGGACATATTGAATACGGTTGTGAGGGAGGAGAGTATTTCGCTCTTTGTTTCTTTCAGCAGAGTTGGATATACTTTATCAGGTCCAGGACTTTTATTTGTTTTAAGTGATTTGAGGGCTTTAAGGACTTCATCGGGTTTTATTTCAAAGTTAGACAATGCATTCTCGGGATTTACATTAGTTCTGGTGTTGGTGGTGGTGGTGGGAGGACTGTTATTATTAAACACCGAGGAAAAGTAATTATTTAATAGGTTTGCAACGTGTTGGCTGTCAGTCACTAGTGCACCGTCGCTGTTTGTTAAAGGTTCAATTCCACTTCTGATCGCCTTTCTGTTGTTTATGTAACTGAAGAAGGATTTCGGATTATTTTACAGTTGGCTGCAATATTTTCTTCATATCTACGCTTTGCCTGATGCACTAATCTTTTACTCGTCGCCTTGCATCATTGTAAAGTCTAATGTTTTCAGGCGTGCTTTGGTCTTTCTTTAACCTGTAAGACAATTTTCTCTCCTTGACTGAGTGTTTAATTTCGCTATTAAACCAAGGTGGACTTTATTAGTGTTAATTCGCTTCTCGCACAAGGGGACAAATGTGTCCTGCTGAGTGAGTAAGTGATTTTAAAGTTTAGCCAGGCGTCCTCTGCATTGCCGTCATCTGATAGTTGCATATCTATTAGTGTTCGTCGGATTTCTACGAAGTTGGCTCTTTTGAAATTGGGCACCTTTACTTTATTTTCAGTCACCGATGTTTGAGCTCTAATGTCAACGCGCACTAGTTTATGATCGCAGGAACCGAGGTGTTCTCCTACCGTGACATTACTGACTAGGTTATCTTGGGTCGCTATAACAAGGTCAAGTATGTTATTTTGTCGAGTTGGTTCAGAAACCATTTGGCTTAGATAATTTTCCTCTAGAAATTCGATCATTCTATGGGACTCACCTTCTGTACCCGACAGTGTCCTTGATCGATATGGGGAGGTTAAAGTCTCCTAGTATCAGTGAGTCGCTGTTATTAAGTGACTGCCTTAAGACGCTGTACATTTCAAGATCGCCATCAAGTGATTGCCCCGGAGGCCTGTAAGTGACAGATATATTTAAATTGACTTTTGCAATGTTTACTCACACAAATGTTCAACGTTACTGTTTCTTGGTGTTTTGTCAGTAGGTTGCAAGTAGCTTTTGACAAAAGGGCGACACCACCCCCTCTACGGTTTACACGATCATTGTTGAAGAATCTGTAGCCATCTATGTTGTATTCGGAACTTAAATCAATATTAGTGGTGTCGATAAATGTTTCGGTTATAGCAATTACGTCAAAGTTTTCTGTCAGAGCAAGACATCTCAGTTCATCAAATTTGTTTCTTAGGCTACGCGCATTGAAACTAAGGACTCTTAGGTTATCTTGAAGCGTGGTAATAGAGGTACTGGAGGGTTCAATGTTACGAGTCTGTTGCGGTGTATGGTGTCTATCTACACGGGCGGGATGGAAGGACGTGGCTGAGAGTCGTTTTTTGTTGTTCGGGCGTTACGTACGGCGTTGTTGAGGAGCCTTCCAAATCTGGCTGCCCCGATGGGGGATAGGTGTATGCCGTCCCTTTGGAAAAGTCTACTCTGGCCGTAGAAATCGTTCCAGGCGTTAAAGAATTCGACGTCAAGCTCTCCGCAGAGAGTCTGCAGGCGGTTGTTGAGGCTGAAGGCCTTACTGTAGAAGTCGCCCTCATCCCATGTCCGTGGTAGAATTCCTGAAATCATAATATTAGGGGATTTAGACTTATACTGCTGGATGAGCCTACGGTACTTGTCCAGCAGTTCCTCAGACCGGGTCGTGGTGACGTCGTTTGTACCTGTGTGGAGAACAAAGAGTGAGTCATTAGAGGCCACAGCGGAGACCTCGTCCAGTGCAGCTGTGATGTCGTCAACACCAGCTCCAGGATAACAGTAGTTACGCCTACGACGGGGGACTCTGCCACAGAATTCAACCACCTGATGGCGAATCATAGAGTCACCGACCAAGAAGGTGCTCTGTTCCTCGTCCTCCTCCTCCAGTATGGCAAATCTGTTGTAGCAATGAGTAGGATAAATGGCTCTAGGGGCGGGTCTGGCTCCTCCTCTCACGGGGGTGAAGCATTCAGCGTCAGCTCTACCAGTTCCCTGTGACGTTCCTTCTTCGTTTGGTGGCTGGGAATCGACTGCATGTGAGGTGGTTTTTGAGGCGTCAGTTTCAGGAGGGTCTACGATGTTTGCCTGTATAAACTCCTGCAAGTTATCAACAGTACTTGTTAGTTCGGTGATCTTCTTCTCGCCAGCCGTCAGCCTTTCGTCCTGTTGAAGGAGTCTCGTTTCCATCTGCTGTGTCAACAGTCAGATCTTGCAGACAGTCGATCGTCCTGAAGAAATGACCAGAGAAGTTTCCTGTGCAAGTCGAACATTTCTTTAGCGCCATCTTGGTAAGGAGGAGAGCAAGTGAGTAGTGTTTATCTATATATTTGCTTTGCTTTTTCTTTTCGTAGGGCAGAGGGACGCGTGCGTGAATAAGCGAGAATAAGAGAGAGAGAGAGAGAGAGAGAGAGAGATGGAGAGGGAGGAGAGAGAGGAGGGGGAGAGAGAGAGAGAGGAGAGAGAGAAAGGAGAGAGAGAGAGAGAGAGTGAGTGAGAGAGAGAGAGGGGGGGCAATGGAGAGGGGAGGCGAGAGAAGAGGAGGAGCGAAACGCGAGGATTACTGTGTCTCTGGGGAATAATCTGGTCAAGTCAGGTCAGGTAAGTCTGAACACCTGCGTAGGGAGACGGGAGTGGCGTCGGAGTGGAATCTGGAAATATATAAAGAATGTGGCGGAAAGAGTGTAACACTGTGTTTTGTGTATATGTGTATATATGTTTTACAGGGCGCTACGGCGAGAGGGTAGATACAGGCAGAGAGAGGTAGTAAAAATAAGGGCAACACTTAATCCTGTCCAGCGAAGCACGTGGTCGCACAGCAAACAGCACACCTCTGCAGGCAGCTAACTCGGTTGACCATAAGCAGTACTCAGCACGACGCGAAATAGCACACGGCACACAGCACAGCAAGATCTACAGTACAGTTCAGTACAGCACACGAGGGTGGAATCGCAAGCGAGAGAGGTCACGGAAGTGGGAGCGCGTGCGGTTTGACCTCTCGGAGTGAGGGCAGGGCTGAG
>NC_066512.1:3326457-3378957 GCF_024679095.1 Eriocheir sinensis
GGTTCACGGATAGAGAGGTCGGTAATACAAGACACTTTCGCTTCTCACATCAGTTATTTCTAAAGGTCAAAGAGGGGATCAATCGGGTTCTAATGAGTCTTTCTTTAGGCTCATGCTACAGAGGAAGGGTCAAACTACTACCAGGGTCATGAAACTACCTCTGGAAATGCCCACAACACCTACGAAAGCCTTGTCAAATATGTGAACTTGGGCGACGAAATGTTTTAAAATACGACCCAGAAAGTTAATATCCGTCAGGGTTACTTTATTCACAAAAACATACACAGGTCATGGGCACAAACGAGACACATAGGAAACATGTTTGTGTGTATATGCGTGTGTGTGAATGTTGTACTGTGTAGGCAGCATTTATGTGTTGGTGTGTGTAGTAAACCTACGCGTCGCTATAGACCAGGACTCGTATCCTCAGACGCTTCGGGCTCTTATTACTGCTATTTTTCACGGCCCCAGAGACGACAAAACAGGTTCTCAGAAGTGTTTTCCCCATTCACGGCACACAAACCTTGGAAATCTACCGCCAGGGAGTTGAAACCACCCATGAGAATTCCTACAACATCTGCTGGAGCCCTTTTAACTAGCTGTACCAAGGTGTCGAAACGCTAGAGAATATGGCCCAGTGCTCGTAGTGTAATTTTTGTAAACAGCCTTTCAAAAACAATCTCGCAAACGCTAAGTAATATTTACCTTCACTAACGCCAAACTGCTCCAGGATCTCAAAGTTGAATCATCATTTACCTGAAAAGAGAGAGAAAAAACACGATGAGCTTCATTTCAAGACAAAAAAGAAGACCTACGATACCTTAGTCTTATAATAGGCGTAGTTTCTGCTCCGCTTTGAAGAAAACTGCAACTTTTGGGAGCTGCCACTTACAGGAAATCTTTCCTGAGTGGCGGTGGAAGGATTTAATTAGGGACAAAGGCGGTGGGCGGCGGGCGGTGGACAGACCCTTGGGCGGCTTGCAGAGGGAGAGACGCAGTGGATATGCCACGGCCGGTATTTCAGATGCTTCTACCTATCACATCAACTATTTACAAAGGCCAAAAAGGAGAGTAATCAGGTTTTAATGAGTATTTTCTTATGTTCTAGGTACAAAAGAAAGGTCAAACTACCATCAGGGTCATTAAACTACCCCTGAAAATGCCCACGACTCCTATGCAAACTGTGCCAAATATGTGTGGGGGGATGCTGAGAGAGAGAGAGAGAGAGAGAGAGAGAGAGAGAGAGAGAGAGAGAGAGAGAGAGAGAGAGAGAGAGAGAGAGAGAGACACGCCGTGGGTATCAACACTGCACTCACACAAAAAAAGCTAAAAAAATGCCGTGTGGGCGAGTTTAATCAAGGGCAGCGTTTCTACGGGCGCAGTTTAGTGAGATGGGCCGCGGAAGGGTCGACGAAAGAGCTGTCAGCGCTGCCTACCGCCTGTATGTCTTGCTGGTGTGTGTGTGTGTGTGTGTGTGTGTGTGTGTGTGTGTGTGTGTGTGTGTTTAACCATTTATCATAATACGTTACAAGTTTACCATAAAATTGGTGATAACAAAAAAATAACTTTCATAATATACAAAAACTACACAAAACTTAATCCCCCCCCACACCCACCCACACACACATACCCCCCACACCCCCACACCCACACACATACCCCCCCTCCCCCACACACACACATACATCCACCCCCCTCACCCCCCCCATACACACACGCTATTCACAAAGACACATGCATTTACTGAAGTTCCTCGGGTCGGGGTTTACTGTGGTGCGAGTTGTAAGCAGGCAGAGCATCAAGCGGTCCAACTCGTTATGCCTCGTCTGTACCCGCGGGATTGCACCTAACACCCGACGCTACGCTAAGCTCTTTCACGCACTTAAAATTTCCCTTGTCAATTTCCCCATTCTTCCTTCTTCCTCCTGTTCTGCTCTTTACTCTTTCCTCCATTCCTGTTTCCTCACTCCCTCCTTCCCTCCTCCCTCGTCCGTACCCGCGGGATTGCACCGAACACCCGACGCTACGATAGACTCTTGCACACACTTAAAATTTCACTTCTCAGCCTACCCTTCCTTCCTACTTCCTCCTGTTCGGCTCTTTAGTCCTTCCTCCATTCCTGCTTCCTCACTCACTCCATCTCTCCTCCCTCGTCTGTACCCGCGGGATTACACCTAACACCCGACGCTACGCTAAGCTCTTTCACGCACTTAAAATATCACTTGCCAATCTCCCCTTTCTTTTTTCCTCCTGTTCTGCTCTTTACTCTTTCCTCCATTCCTCCTTCCCTCCTCCCTCGTCTGTACCCGCGGGATTACACCTAAAACCCGATGCTACGCTAGGCTCTTGCACGCATTTAAAATTTCACTTGTAAGCCTACCTTCTTCCTCCTGTTCTGCTCTTTACTCCTTCCTCCATTCCTGCTTCCTCACTCCCTCCTTCCACACACTTAAAATTTCACTTGTCAATCTCCCTTTACTTCCTTCTTCCTCCTGTTCGGCTCTTTACTCCTTCCTCCATTCCTGCTTCCTCACTTCCTCCTTCCACACACTTAAAATTTAACTTGTCAATCTCCCTTTTCTTTCTTCCTCCTCCTGTTCTGCTCCTTACTCCTTCCTCCATTCCTGCTTCCTCGCTCCCTCCTTCCCTTCCCTTCATCCTTCCAAAGAGCCACTAACTAATCAGGACTCGTATTCTCAAACGCTTCAGGCTCTTAATACTAATACTTTTGAAGGCCAAGAAGAAGTTAAGATAGTTTCTCATAAGTGTTTTCCTCCCGTTCATGGCACAGAAACCTCGCAAATCTACCTCCAGAGTCTTGAAACAATCCACGAAAATCATTATTACTTTTACTAGAGCCTTTTAACTAGATGTACTAAGGTGTCGAAATATTTGAGAATATGGGCCAAGAGTCTAATAAATTAATCGCACACAACAAAGCTTTCATAACCCACTGATGAATAGAGGACGAGTCAGCCCTCACCACTGTAACACATGCCTGGCCTTCACACTCGAGCCAGGATGAATAAAAGGGCTATTACACTGGGCAAATTTTCCGTGGATCTTCAGTCAAACCACGATTTCTGCTGGCGTTGATCTCATATTTCCGGTGTTTTTCTGACGTGTCCGCGATCTCCCAAGGCTGAAGGACGACGGTATCACTCACCTTCATCAGCAGCAGCAAAATCAAGAAACAAATGAAAACCACGCCAGCGGTTTGACTGAAGATCCACGGAAAATTTGGTCAGTGCAATAGCCCCTTAAAGAATGGTTCCTTACACCTCGGGGCTGAGAGGACCAACCAGCTTGCCCCAAACGCGTGGATATCACACCTCTGAGGACGATTAAGGGTAAGGAGATGAACACCGAGGCAACGCGCAGCTATAATGTACGCCCCAAACTTCACTTTACTAACTTATTATACCTCTAAGAAAGATGAACAGTGATAATCAACATGTACTGAGCCTCCTTCCTTAACCTCTCTACCTTCCTTTTCCTCAGGGGACAGTAACAGCACCAAGCAATGGGCGTCATTAATAATAATCAGCCTCATATTTCACGGCCTTCACCACCCGCCCCATTCTTGCATAATTAGCAGAATGAGACGGGGGTATTTTTGTCCGCGGCTGTGTGACAGCATCGTTAGCGTGGCGGCGCCCTGGGCCAGACATTACTTCCGAGGAGGACCTGTAATTAACTCGCTTCCAGGCCGCCTGTGTCACTTCCTGGCCCCCTCGTTCCCTCCCTCCGCCTCCTCCTCACATGCACGACTCAGCCAGCGACGCGTTAACTCGCCGGACCTCCTCGCTAAGTAGAAAGGCGAAGGACTCCAAGCAAAAGAGACGCTGGCTAAAACTCGTGCAGAGAGAATAATGTTTTTTTAAGGTGAAGTGTTACGAATTCACTAATTTACGAATACACTTCTTTAAAAAGTCAAGGCAGGGCAGACACAAGCCGGAGTCACGACGCGGAGGACAGCAAGAAGAAGAGACGTTGGTTAAAACATGTGCAGAAAATATAATGTTTGTTGAGGTGAAGTTTTACGAATTCACTCATTTAAAAGGCGGTGCGCACACTATAGCTGCGCGTGGCCTAATTATTCCGTTCCGTTGGTCCTTTGAGCCTGTGGTGGGGGAGTACCCTTGACCTCGAGACACAGCGCACTTCAACTGACGTGGGTAGTTTGGCACCGGGTTAACTAATTATTCGTACAGTAAGGGAAGCAGCTCAAGGGCAAAAATATAAAAAAAACCCTGCTAAAAACTGCTCATATAAAAAAAAAAATAATAGTGAGTTGCCAAAAGAGAAACTCCGTATAATAGACTGAGGTCCATTTCATCAAACTTTTCGCTCATTGAATCAGGGGACAGAAATGGGGGTTGGGGCGGGGCAGAGAGGGGGTCAGGGAGGTTGGGGCAAGAGGGGTGTTGGAGAGGGAAGTTGGGGCGAGAGGGGGTCGGGGTAAGGGAGGTTGGGGCAAGAGGGGGGTTGGAGAGGGAGTTGAGGCGAGAGGGGGTCGGGGCAAGGGAGGTTGGGGCAAGAGGGGGGTTGGAGAGGGGTAGAGAGGGAATTGGGGCGAGAAGGAGTCGGGGCAAGGGAGGTTGGGGCAAGAGGGGGGTTGGAGAGGGGTAGAGAGGGAGTTGGGGCGAGAGGGGGTCGGGGCGGGGTAGAGAGGTAGGTCGGAGCGAGGAGGGAAGGCATGTGAATTATTACCGAGGTCCATATTATCATGCTCCAAAGGCTCTCGGGGAAGTTGTCGGGGTTTTCATGGGTGGTTTCCTGAGCCTGACGGTAGCTGTGCAAGGCTTCCGCGCTGTGAACGGGAATAACACGCATGACAACCAGACGTAGCTCCTCTCTGGCCTTGAAAAAACGTTCGCAACAAGAGCCGCAAACGTTTGATCGTGCGTGTGTGAATCAGCAAGTAACCGGTAACATCCTCAAGCTGCGTCTGTACTAAAGCTGCTTGCCTGTTGAATGTGAGCCTTAGCACTGGGATGACAATAGAGAATAGACGATTACTCCCACACTTAGATAGTTTATCGCCGGGTAAACTAAGTATGATAGAGACCGAATCAGCAAGTAATCGGTGCCATACTCAAGCTGCGTCTGTACAAAAGCTGCTTGCCTGCTGAAGTTTCCCCCGAGCACATTATCAGTATGCAGGAACCTCAATTGAAGCCTAAAGTCTGGGGTAACTAGAGATGATTGCTCGCTAAACTTTATCTGAACGTATTATGAGTGGGCTGAAATCACTCTCTCTCTCTCTCTCTCTCTCTCTCTCTCTCCTGAATACGTAATTCCATTCGACTAAAAGCGGTCAGTTCGAGAATCACAACATATTATTTGCACCGACCAAACTTTGCTTTTAGTTCGCACGAGTCCTGAATAACTATCACCCGAGCCGCGGCGCCGTCACGCGAGGCGGACTGGGCGGGCGGCACATTCCCAATCTCTAAGGGTGTGTGGGGTTCTGTGAACAACTCGTTCGCTCTTCCAACTAACCACGGAATGTTCGGAATGTTCTGGAAACACCTAAATTCCCCCAAGATATGCTAACCAAACATCTAACCTAACCTTGACTTAACCTAACCAAACTAACCCTGTTCAAGAGCGGGCATTCTTAGACGCTTTCACCTCTTACATAATTTCTTAGGCCAAAAAAGAGGTAAGACGCGTCCTCATGAGCGTTTTTTTACGTTCACGATACACAGCCTTTGTCAGACTCATCTAACTACCCATGGAAAAGCCCACGACTCCTGCGAAACCCATGTCAAATGTATATGTTTGGGCGATGACATGCTTAAGAATGTGGCCCAAAGACTCAATGGGACGACACACCCCTTACAACAACTGCCGCACTTTGGCCGCAGCACAGCGGGCCGTGGCAGTGTATGGGTCTGCGGCCGCCGGGCACGAAGGTAACTTGTCGCCGCTCTCTGCCACAGCCTTGCGTGCTGCCGCGGCGCCGAACCGACCCGTCACGACGCTAACTGAGCACAGAACACGATGCAAATGCAAAACAGGTTCCTGGAAAGCTTTTAAAACGATTATGTGAATATTGTATTATGACTGCGGGGCAGCAATGTGTGCCGTGCGGTGCCTCCGTGTTAGGTACAACAGGAAAAAGCTCCCGCCGCTTCCTGTTACCTGAGCATAAAAGTTGGGCAGCAAACCATTAATCAGAGGCGTCAGTGTACCGGCGAGGCATCATTAATACCACGCACAGGAAAACTGAGCGCCAAAAATTATCTTTCGTGGAAGACGGAGGAGTCTTGCGAAGCCGCTGTCTTGGCTTCCCCTTGAGACAACTCGAGCGGACAGTGGCCAATGGTGCATGATTTCCGCTGCTTTAAGTTCCCAATGACCCCGCTGGGCAGGGTGGCCGCGGCCCCTCCCGCTAGTGGCCCGCCGCCGCCCCGCACACCCAAGGAAGCTCTGCCGCAGATGTGCGTTCGGCCCAGACTGGCGTGCGTGGCGTGCGACCTTAATAACCGCCCGGCTGGTTTCTTATCAACTAATGACAGGGATCCATTCTGTCCGCGGCCGCCCGAGCGTGTGCCGCCACTCCAGGGGCGAAGTGACGCTGCAAGGTTTTGTCAATCTGGTTACAAGGCAGCTTCGTCATTTGTGTAAATTTATAAATAGTTTTATTGCCGCGCTGATCACATTCGCGGCCTTGTGCTTAACGAACGCTAAGTGTTGAGTCACCTCTTGAAAAGTTATCTATTTTATGCTGTCCCGATAATTACACACGCGCGCACATACAGGCAACGACGACAACGACAATGAAACGGGGAAATGTACCTCAGCTCTCTTTTCCTATTTACTGTCTCCGTCTGTATGGAATGACAACCTCACTAAGTATCATGCGTATATCTGACAACGAAACCGGCAAATGTAACTCAGCAATCTTTTCCATTTAATATTTCCGTTCATACAGAATGACAACCACAATAAGTATCATGCGTATCTCAGACAACGAAACGGGTAAATATAACTCCGCAATCTTTACCATTTACTATTTCAGTCTATAAAGATTCCTAATCCTCCTCCTTGTCTTGCCTTGCTTCACTCCTTCTTTCTCTTCGTCTCTTCTCTCTTCCTTCCTCTCCCCCTCTCACTTTCCTAGCTTTTATCCTCTTCTTCATCTCTCCATACCTTTCCTCTTGTTCCTCTCTCCTCTTTCTCTTTTTGCCTTGCTACCCTCTTTAGGTCTTCTTTCCTGTCCCTCTTTCTCTTCCTTTTGCTCCTCTCTCCTCCTCGTCGTGCCTTTCTTCTCTCTTGCTCTCTCTTCCCTTTCTCTTTTCCTTCCTCCCTGCCACTCTCTCCCTCCACTCCTTCTCTTTTCTCTTTATTTCTCCATACCTTTCCTTCCCCTTTGCATCTCTCTCCTTCTCATCTTCCTCATCCTTTTCTTCTTCATCTCTTTTCTCTTCCTTCCTGCCTTTCTCTCCTCAGTGTTCTTCCTTTTCTTCGTGTATCCATATCTTTCCTTCTCTCTCTCTCTCTCTCTCTCTCTCTCTCTCTCTCTCTCTCTCTCTCTCTCTCTCTCTCTCTCTCTCTCTCTCTCTCTCTCTCTTATGCATCGATGCAGCAAATAAAGCGAACAGAATGTTGGGCTTCATTAAAAGAAACTTTTTATTTAAGAATAAAGATGCAATACTTCCGCTCTACAATAGTTTAGTCAGACCCCACTTGGAATATGCGGTACAGTTTTGGTCTCCCCACCATGCAAAGGACATTGCTAAACTAGAAGGTGTTCAGCGTCGAGCAACAAAAATGATCCCTTCCTTGCGAAACAAATTCTACGAAGAAAGGCTTTCCACCCTTAACATGTTCTCTCTTCAGAAACGTCGCCTCCGAGGAAAACTGATCGAATGTTTTAAAATACTTAATGGTTTCACGAATGTAGACAGAACAAAATTGTTTACGATCGATGACACTTTGCGAACGAGGAACAATGGCATAAAACTCAAATGTAGACAAATAAATTCAGACTGCACCAAATTTTTCTTCGCCAACGTTGTAGTGCGAGAATGGAATAAGCTCCCACCGTCAGTGGTCCAGTGTAACACGATTGACTCCTTTAAAAACAAGCTCGACCGTCACTTCCTTCAACTTAATATTAACTAAAGTAGAAAAGCAATGTTTTGGAGCCATCTAATTAATGTAGAATCACTTAGGTTTAAGGACAGACCACCTAGTCTGGACCATGGGGTCTGTGTGGTCTGATTTTCTATGTAATTCTATGTAATTCTCTCTCTCTCTCTCTCTCTCTCTCTCTCTCTCTCTCTCTCTCTCTCTCTCTCTCTCTCTCTCTCTCTCTCTCTCTCTCTCTCTCTCTCTCTCTCTCTCTCTCTCTCTCTCTCTCTCTTCATCTCTTTTCTCTTCCTTCCCTCCTTTCTCTCCTTAGCGCTCTTCCTTTTCTTCATTTCTCCATGTCTTTCCTTTCCCTTGCATCTCTCTACCTCTCCTCTTCCTCATCCTCTTCATCTCTTTTCTCTTCGTTCCTGCCTTTCTCTCCTCAGTGTTTTTCCTTTTCTTCATTTCTACATATCTTTCCTTCCTCTTGCATCTTTTTCCCTCTCCTCTTCTTCATCTTATACTTCTTCATCTCTTTTCTCTTCCTTCCTGCCTTCTTTTTCTTCATTTCTCCATATCTTTCCCTCCCCTTGCATCTCTCTCTCTCTCTCTCTCTCTCTCTCTCTCTCTCTCTCTCTCTCTCTCTCTCTCTCTCTCTCTCTCTCTCTCTCTCTCTCTCTCTCTCTCTCTCTCTCTCTCTCTCTCTCTCTCTCTCTCTCTCCTTCCCTTCCCAAGCCTCACGCGCTAAGCTAAAACAATGTCACACAATTCATGCTCGGGGCCACAGCCACATCCATCACGGGCGACGCTTATTTCCTGTAGCGGCTGTATCAGTGTTCATTAGGGCCAATAACTGTGATTCATGGCTCGGGCTCGATTCAGACACGCCGCCGTTGCTGCTGCCAATGTTTCTTTCTCATCTTTTTCGTTCATCATCATCTTCATCTTCTTCAGTCATTGGTAGTTCACTTCAGGGTAAAGGTTCTCTCTCTCCCTCTCTTTTTCTTCTTGTTCTTGTTTATCTTCTCCTTCATCTTCTCCTTTTTCTTCCTCCACCTCCTTTTCTTTTTTTTCTTCATCGTTGTTTTTATTTTTCCTTTCTTCTTCTTTTTCTTCTTTATCTTCTCTCTCTCTCTCTCTCTCTCTCTCTCTCTCTCTCTCTCTCTCTCTCTCTCTCTCTCTCTCTCTCTCTCTCTCTCTCCATCCTGCTCCGGTAAATGCTCTAATTCCACCTCTTCACCTGGTCCTCCGTCTCCCCTGACTTCTATAATTTTTAGGCTGCCATTCTGTTACTTCCGTTATCTATCTGTTATCAGTTCTTCACATGCACGACACGACCTGCTCTCTTATTCACTCTTATTGTTACTGAAAATTAACGCCACTGGAATCTGATACCTGTAAATCAATGTTTCTTACGTGCCATCTTCGCATCATCACCAAAACCACCACCACTTTACTCGCGAGACAACTTAACTCCTAGGATGCGGATTTCCTACCAGAAGACATCACCAAGCTACAGGGACTGAACAAAAAGTGGCTGCTACAATTCAATGAAGAAAAATGTAAAGTCATGCACCTTGGGAAGGGATATCCAGGACACCAATACCACATGGAAAACACTCCGCTATCCACCACAGAGGCAGAGAAAGACCTGGGACTATATGTTATCAGGCCACCGGTGAAAGTCATATCCGTGCCAATCGCAGCCGACGGGTCAAGAACCAAAACTAGAATGTTAAGCATGTTCACCTTTAATGTTAATGTGGAAAGAGCCACGAATAGCATCTGATACACGAGTGCAAATCTAAGCTCCTTTACGTCTCCCTCACCAAAGCACATGCCTAATGAAGCTCCCCGACACCTCACGACACCGCCGGCACTGTGATCGGCGCACACCCAGCCTCGGGGTCACGGCGGGAGGCGTGTGGGTGTCGGTGAGGCTGGTGCGGAAGGAATGGCTCAGTCTTCCACATAATGGCCACTTGGGCTTACCGTGTGTTTGCCGGGAGTTTGCTCGACACACACGGCCGTCATAACAGTGGCGTGACGGGCGAGTTGTCACACCGAGGAGCGAAGGGCTAAGGCAAGGCTAAGAGTAAAGGGCTAAAGGAAGGGCAAGGGAGTTTGTTATTATCAGTATGTATGTAACAGTGTATTAGTTCGTCATATTAAAGGCGAATGTGACAGGCAATCTATTAGCTTATTTTACAGCGGCGTGGTGAGCGTTGGCACACCGAGGAGCGAAGGGCTAAGATAAGGTAAGGGAAGGGAAGGGAAGGGAAGGGAAGGTAAAGTAAGGTAAGGTAAGGTAAGGTAAGGTAAGGTAAGGTAAGGTAAGGTAAGGGAAGGGAAGGTAAAGTAAGGTAAGGTAAGGTAAGGTAAGGTAAGGTAAGGTAAGCAAGGTAAGTAAAGGTAAAGGGAAGGGAAGGAAGGGAAGGTAAAGTAAGGTAAAATAATGGTAAGGTACGGTAAGGGAAGGGAAGGTAAAGTAATGTAAGGTAAGGTAAGGTAATGTAAGGGAATGGAAGGTAAAGTAAGGTAAGGTAAGGTAAGGCAAGGTCAGGTAAGGGAAGGGAAAGTAAGGTAAGGTATGTACAGTAAGGGAAGGTAAAGTAAGGTAAGGGAAGGGAAGCGAAGCGAAGGGAAGGGAAGGGAAGGAAGGTAAAGTAGGTAAAAGGTAAGGTAAGGTATGGAGGTACAGGGAAGGGAAGGTAAGGTAAGGGAAGGTAAGGTAAGGTAAGGTAAGGTAAGGTAAGGTAAGGGAAGGGAAGGTAAAGTAAGGTAAGGTAAGGGAAGGGAAGGGAAGGTAAAGTAAGGTAAGGTAAGGTAAGGTAAGGTAAGGTAAGGTAAGGTAAGGTAAGGGAAGGGAAGGTAAAGTAAGGTAAGGTAAGGGAAAGTAAGGTAAGGTAAGGTAAGGTAAGGTAAGGTAAGGTAAGGGAAAGTAAGGTAAGGGAAGGGAAGGGAAGGGAAGGGAAGGTAAAGTAAGGCAAGGTAAGGTAAGGTAGGGTAAGGTTTGGTGCATGGGCTATAGATGCGCGTGGCCGCGGTGCTCACCTCCGTCGTACTGGCCCCTGAGTCTGTGGTGGAAAGAGCCCATCACCCCGGGGGCATTATTCGGAACTGTTACTGGGTCGGTCCCATACCCACAACCAGCCAATCAACAGTCAGATGTGTCAGCCACACGGAGCCAGTCACGTTCAGAGACTCGCCAGTCCTCGTCGACAGACCGACTTGGTCGGCTAGATTTCGATCGCCGATAGAGTCGGTCTGTTGGCTCCCTGCTACGGGCCGCCTTTGGCAAAGGCCCGTGCTCCCTCATGTAAGAGGGAGTAGTCTCCCCCCCCCCCAGTCACGACACAAGAAGGGCTTGGACAATGACGTCATAAAGTTTTTATGTAACAAATATATGAAATCAATATATTGTTGCCTTATTATTAACAACAGTGTGTGAGTAGCAATAGTCCAAAAAAGAGTAGACGAAAAGTACTTTTTAAAGCATTTTCTTAAGCTTGAAGCCAAAGACATCTCTGTTAAAATGATGATGAACGATGCAAAGTTGCCATGTACCACTTTTGCTGTGAGGTATGCAATGCGCCGCTGCTCTACCAAAGACGATACAAATCATTCCTGCTCACTACTACTGTATATAATTATTCAATGCAGTAGTATTTGGCGTGCTACGCAATGGTTTTGGATCAACAGCTCCACATTGACATTTTATATGGTTATAAGCACAGTAGCATGTATGATTTTGATAAAGACTGGAATGTCCGCATGCAGCAAGGGGCGAGAGAGAGAGAGAGAGAGAGAGAGAGAGAGAGAGAGAGAGAGAGAGAGAGAGAGAGAGAGAGAGAGAGAGAGACGCGATCATGGAAACAGACCTCGCCACACTACAAGTTTTACTTTTATGCTTCGTAGCCAACTCATGTCGCGTAAAACATGTTTGCCTTTTTCATCATTGGACAGGAGAAAGATTGCAGATTATGACTGTGTTGAAAACAACTCAAACTGACTAAAAATAAAGGAAATAACGCGAGTTGAGGTCAAAGACGAGTTATAAAGGTTTATACCACTTTTTATTTCATGCCAATTTTCCATATAATTATTAAGCTACTGTAAAAACGAACAGTGCCACTTGATAAAGAAAATTCTCCTGAACATGATGGCGTCAACAGATTATCGATACGTTAGAAAGGAAGGGAGGTAAGCAAGTTTTTATACGATCTTATTAAATTGTAACATTTTAGGCTATATGTGTTTTTACGCTACGAAGCCACTCGTCCATCGCCTATAATTTTGCATAAAGGCTTGCCTACCTTCCTTCTTTTCTAACTTACAAGAAATCTATTGATACCTTCATCTTCAGGAGAACTTTCTTTGTCAGGTGGCATTGTTTCTTTTTACAGTAGCTTAATAATTCTATGAAAAAAATCGGCAGGGAATAAAAAGCTATTGGTGGAGTGGTGGGGTGGAGGTGGCGGTGTCCGAAACGGCCTAATTTATTTGCCCAACCAGAAAAACAGAGCTCAGTGCAGGGTGAAGTAAATAAGTGTACGCAGTGAAGTAACCAAGAGTGCGTCGTGAAGTATCTAAGTATCAAGAAGTACCAAGGAGGACCTAAGCAGCGATACAAAGCGGAACAGCTCGACAGAAGAAGGTAACAGGCAAGGTGGCTCGTTACTGCGGTGCTCATTCCCGGCGAAGCTTCAGTCTGCCCAAACCTACTCGTACGCGCTGAACACACTCCCTTGGCATATTCTTCGCCGACATTGCAGACAGCCTATTACTATAGTCTTATTCTTACTCTCACCTCCTATGAACTGAATCACATACGATTGAGATCAACGAGGGAAAAAAACACTCTTGTTACACTAGAGACTTGAGCATCACTTACCCGACACATCCTTGAGTCATCCAGTACCAATAACTTCTGCAGAGGTTACGCCACTATTCCATCTATCTTCAAGCTCACAAGGGGATCCATATAAACTATTGTCCTTCCTGAAGTGATTGCTGCGCCCATCTACCACACACAAAGCCATATTAATCCCCCAAAATCGAGATACTACACGGACACTCTCCCTCTCCACGGCCACAAGCAGACTCCTCTCAGTTCTCAACCCTCCCAGCTCCTCCCCCATGGCGTCAGGTGCACAGTTACCAACCTTCAATGCTCGTGTTCAAGGCTTCTTTCTCACGAGACTACCGGTGGCCGTCACCAGTTACCTCACATTCTTTTCAATGGCGCCTTTCACACGAGGCCACGGCAGCTGCCCGGTGGCGTCACCGGGTTTGACGGTGGCTCGATCGCGTAGCAATGGCCGCAACCCGCAGTGGCCGCCATTCACTGTAAAGCATTGTTTCCAACGGGAGCTTTCATACGGAGCCACCGGTGGCCGCCACTTCCGTCCAATGGAAGGCCAGGTGTGATGAACTATGGTGTTGATAAATGGGCTCTGTACTGTATTTTCATACCCATGGAATGATCTGAGGTCAGGTTACTCAGGTCAGGTGAAGAATGCGTTGAGGGGTAAATATGATATCAGAAACTGAACATCATGAGTCATGTACGAGGAGTTATTTCGCGCAACACCAGCCTGGAGCTGGATTCATCAATCTTACCAGCCACGCCTCCGGTATCTCTCACATTTACCGGAGCGCTACCGCAGCTGCGGCATCTTTCAAACACGGCATTCATCAACGCTTTGGTAACGCTCCGGTAACTCGCACCCTTGCAACGATTGGTTGGGCTGGACAGCCAATCACGTGTGACCCTTGATGCTGTATTTCAGCTTTCACGTGTCGTTTGTTTACTAATACACAGACTTCAAAATCAAGACATGTGTATTGTACAGAGGTAAATACTGCCTTAAAACAAATAATTAGCGTTGTAATCCCTCAATTAGATGCGTTTTTCACGAATGAAGGCACGTTAACTGTATGTTTATCTTTGAAATAAAAATATAATCGCTTATACAATATTCTGCACGTTTCTGTTACCTTCATAGTTTTCCGTCATTTGGTGAGCATTCTGTTGCATATGGATAATAATGACGAAGGTTCGGCGACGCTAACGCCAGCAGCGCGCCTCACTTTCAACACATGGCGTCAGCTGTGAAGAGAAGGCGGCCCAATTTTTCCACCGAGGAAGTTTTAGCCCTCATCACAGCGGTGCGGCAAAGATGGCAAACCATCACAGGGCCGCTATCATCTTGCCTCACCGCTGCAGCCAAACAACGAGCTTGGGAAGCTGTGGTGGAGGAGGTCAACGCCGTGAGTGGGGTCGGGCGCAGTGTGGAGGAAGTGCACGTGAAGTTCTCCGACTTCAAGCGCCACACCAAGAAGAAGCTCGGAGACTTAGGACGTGAGGCGACTGGCACAGGTGAGAATATATCCTCTGCAGTGTTTTAACAAGCAGTGAAAAGTCATGGAGGAACAGTTCTCCAGCCTGTAATAGATTTCACATTTTTGAAATTTGGTTCCTTATTACCTTATTAACTTTTATTATCTGATGTTCCTGATTCATTTGTATATTATGCTATACAACAAAGCTCGTTCTGGTGATCCTGGCAACATTGGGAGGCATATTGGAGTGTCTCGGTGTTAACAAACTTATTAACTTTGTTGAAGTTAACTGCAATAATGTTTATGTTATACATTTCATTGAATTTAATCTGTATATATTAATAGTATATTTTCCTCCTTGTAACTTTTCTGATAACTGCAATTTAATGTAGTTTTTATATTCTTTGTGTCCTTCAATAGAAGTAGCCGTCATGGGTGACTTTACCTCTAATTCGGATAGGATAAAAGTGTAACCTCCAGGTTTTGGGGAAGTTAGCCTGTTTCAGGCACCCCTCTCTCCCGAGCGCTCAACAAACAGATTTCACGAATTGATAATGACCTGACCTGAATGACTGGCTTACATAAAATGTTCCCCCCCCCCTCTCTCTCTCTCTCTCTCTCTCTCTCTCTCTCTCTCTCTCTCTCTCTCTCTCTCTCTCTCTCTCTCCGCCAGGTACTTTTCCTACTATCACCTCATTAAGTCTCACTGTAATGACCTCCTGCCGCTCCTGCCACTCTCTCCCTTTCTCCGGCTTTTTTCCTCGTTTCTCTTATAAGTGATTACTCGCTCAAGACCTTTCTTCCTTCCTTTCTTACTCTCTTCCTTCCTTTTTTTCTGTCTGCTTTCTTTCTTTCTCTCTTTCTCCTTCATTCTTCGGATTCTTTCTGTTTCTTTTTTTTCTTTCTCTTTTCTCCTTTTCTCTTTTCTTCTTTTATTCTTCTTTTCTCCTTCTCCCTTTCATTCTTCTTCTTCTTATATCTTACAACTGTCTCCTTTCTTTCTTTCTCTGTTTTCCTTCCTTTCTTTCTTTCTCTTTTTTTCTTCTCTCCTCAATTTATTTTTTTATTTTTCATTCCTCTTTCTTTCTTTTGTCTCTTCCTTTCTCTCTTTGTTTTGCTTTCTTTCTTTGTTTCCTTCCCTCTTTCTTCTTTTTTTCTATTTCTCGCATTCTTCTTATCTCTTTTTTTCTCTCTTTCTCTCCTTTCCTTCTCTCTTTGTTTGTTTCTTTCTCTTTATTAGTTATTCATTTATCGATTTCTCTTTCTTTCTCTCTCCCCTTTCTTTCTTTCATTCTTCATCCTTTATTTCCTTATTTCTTTCTTACTTTCTCTATCTCTTTTTTTTTTTCTTCGTTTCATTCTTCTTCACACATTTTGAGAGAAGGAGAAGAGAGAATGGGTAATATATGGGTGGAGGAGGAAGAGGAGGCAGATCATTTTGGAAAGCGGAACCTATCTCTCTCTCTCTCTCTCTCTCTCTCTCTCTCTCTCTCTCTCTCTCTCTCTCTCTCTCTCTCTCTCTCTCTCTCTCTCTCTCTCTCTCACACACACACACACACACACACACACACACACAGACATGAGTTCCTGCCCGCCAGGCCTTGTCACTCCTTAATGAGTTTCACATCTCCGCCCATAAGTGATTGCTGCCTCTCTCAAGGGACAGCCACGCCATGAAACATTTTCAGCAGAGCAAAGAGTTCCTACTGTTTGCCCCTCCTTCCTCCTCTTTATATATATATATATACACATACATCTACTCATCTATCTATATATATATATATAAAGGTGTTGTGTGTGTGTGTGTGTATATATATATATATATATATATATATATATATATATATATATATATATATATATATAATATAACACTATATATATATATATATATATATATATATATATATAGAGAGAGACACACACACACACACATTTGCAAAATAGAACTTTGCTTCACAAAAATGTTTCTATGTGGCTGGCCCTTGAGAGAGGGGCAGTAATCACTTATGGGCGGAGATGTGAAACTCACTATGAGTGACAAGCTTGCACAAGAGGTTAGGCGGGGCCAGGGAACTCATGTCTGTGGGGTGTGTGTGTGTGTGTGTGTGTGTGGGAGAGAGAGAGAGAGAGAGAGAGAGAGAGGAGAGAGAGAGAGAGAGAGAGAGAGAGAGAGAGAGAGGAGAGAGAGAGAGAGAGAGAGAGAGAGGAGAGAGAGAGAGAGAGAGAGAGGGGGGAGGAGATTGTCAGGGCGTCATCCACCAGGTCAGGTCAGTGACCAGGTCGCGACAGCCACAGGAGTGGTCATGGCGGGCGTGCATGAAGCGATATTTCCAGCCTGGAGGTTACACTTTATTGTATTCTGACTACTAAACCTTACTTTGTATTCTTAGTTGGCCTTGATATCTCTATCAATAAGATAAAAAGTTCCCCAAAACTTTAGCTTGGTTTATATTAGAAGCAAAGCTTAATGCTCATTCTGTGGGTCCTTAGACGAGCTAAAGGTTATGCAACTGCTGATTGTGAGGAATGGCAGATATTCATCAGAACATTTTCTGTTTATATTACCCATGAATTAAATACCCCTTCTCTCATCAACTGCCTGACTTCTTCCATCACTAACATACCACCAGTTGGGCCCAAAATGGTGGCGCCTGAAGACATCCTTCTGAAGTGAGGAGGCTGAGGAAAGCAGGTGGATATGTGGCTGCAGCCTTGGAAAAATTGCCAGTTACCTTTGTCAAAATAAGGTGACAGGTCCATTAGGCAGGTTTTCATTAACTAGGCTTTTTAGTTAGAAACAAAACAGAATTCTTAACTTTTTTATTTTGGCTCTTTGTGGCATAAATATGAATTATACTTATAGTCCACTCTGTTAAGGTGGGATCCCTGATCTTACTCAGTGTATTACACACTGCCGACTGGGTTGTTGGCAGGAGGGTGCATCTGAAATTTTGGCTCCAAAACACCATCCTATAATCAAGAAATATTAGTATTCCTTTTACTTAGCTCATCTGATATAGATAAGTTTGTTTTTGTTGAAAAACATTGAATAAGCAGTGATTCCACAAATTATTAACACAACTTTCCATCCTGCTGTTAATAATTATGGTAGTAGAAGTCAGAGGAACGAATATTTAATGATTACTTTACATTTCATCTTTTTTATCAATATTTCCAGCCATTGTGGATTCACAGCTGAAGTGAACGAACTATAGCTATAAAACACCCTAAAATCAATCAGTCAAAGTGTCTGCCCTTCCATTTCTCAAGTATTATTCTTTGAATAAAAAGTCTTTCTTTGTTACTTAGCAATTATTTTGCACACATACGTATGCAGAAAACACCAATACAGTAAAACCCAATCATCCGAAAACCCAGTGGTATGAATTTGTAGTTTGTATATTTTAAAGTACCTAGAAGAAATGTTAAATGAAAAACATTGCTGTGAAATACATAGAAGTACTGGGGCATGCCAAGCCGTAAGTGGGCTAAGAGAGACAGGAGATCTAGGTGAGGTGAATTAAGTCTGTGTTGTCTTAATGTACAGGTGTCATCTATAATCTATCTATTCATCTATCTTATCTACTCATATATAACTGCTGCCCATTCATCTATCTATCTAGCATTCCATATGTGTGTGTGTGTGTGTGTGTGCAGTGTCGTATGGTGCAATTGTTGTTTGTATAGTGTCAGAATGTTTTAGGTGGAGGTCAGTTGTTTTGGGTGAGGAGGACAGCAGAGAACAGTGCTGACAGTAACGCCACCACCCCTCAGAGCAAAACAAGCCAGGAGGTTGTTCAGGTGGAGACAGCGTGAGGAATGTTGCTGATGACGACACCACTGCCCTGGATGCCAGCGAGAGAGAAGAACAACCATGTCTAGGGCTTGTTTTATAGCTATTTTGTATGACTCACACTTTTGCTGAGATATATATATATCGCAAGTTTGTATAATATATTTAACTGTCTTTTTATGTACACGTAGGTTAAAATTATAATATACAAACTTACATGTATATACAATTTCAGAATGAGTGAGAGTCACCACAAACCCTGAGCACCCAAAAACAGAAACTCCTGTCACGGTTAAAAACACCCAATCATCAACCCTTCCCAACGACTACTGATATATCCGTGGTAGCACCATGAAACTACAAAACAGATATAATTGCTTCCTTTGTTGCATAACAACTTTGCAACAACAAACCATCAATCATCAACCCTTCCCAGCGACTACTGATATATCCGTGGGTAGCACCATGAAAACTAAACAGATATAATTGCCTCCCTTTGTTGTATAACTTTGCAAACAATAAACCATCAATCATCAATCAACTCCTTCCCCAGCGACTACTGATATATCCGTGCAGCACCATGAAACTAAAACAGATAAGCACTGGCCTCCTTTTGTTGTATAACTTGCAACAATAAACCCGTCAATCAATCATCCCTTCCCAGCGGTGTTCAGACAGACATGACATAGGGAGACTGTGGGTCGGTGGAGATAATTTAAAAACGTCATTATTTCTTCGTCTATGCCAGTAATGACCCCAAAATGAACCACATCCCCTGCATCCTGAGTCTCTTTTCCTACTTGAACTCAGTACCGTTGATAACAATACATGAGCAGAAATTCCTTGTTAATGAGTAAGTAAATGGTCGTTCAAGACAAGATCGAGAATATGAGGGCCAGGTCGTTGGGTGGAGCCATCTAAAGGGCTATTATTATTTTTTTTTGTCCAATGTTGAGCATAACATAGATTAACACAATAGTCCTCATTAAGGTGGATCCCTAGATCTTTACCTTAGTGTATTAAGACACTGTGAACTCCTGTATGGCGGGGAAGGTGGCCCCATCTGACAATTTTGGCATCTAAATACTTATGGGTTCAAATATTAGTATTCCCACTTTAACTTTTGTTGTAAGCTCATCTTGATATAGGCCAGTTTGTTAGTTGAAAACATTGGTAATAAGCAGTGATTCCACAACTATTAACACCAACTCTTGATTTCCAATTGAGAAACTTAATTGGTGAAATAAGTTCGAAGACAACATTTAATGATTCATTACACTTTCATCTTTTGAATCAATCAACCGAGCCATTGTCACCTTCATGCTGAAGTGAACGGACTATGTCTATAAGCTTTCTAAATCAGTAGTTTCAATCTGGGTTTTCTCAAGTGACCAATATTCCTTTTGAACTTAAAAAGTACTTTCCTTTTGGTCTGCAGCATATATTTTGCACACATACATTATGCAGCAAAAAACATAATGGTTAAAGTCCAATTTCCGAAAATTCCCAGTGAAATTTCATGGTTTGTATATCAAAGTGACTGACAAAATTATAAATGTCAGAAAAACATTGGACAGCTCTTAAATACATAGAAATATCAAGGTGCCGGAAGCCTTCTGGGTACAAGAGACAGAAGACTCAGGGCAGTGTGCAATCTAAGTCTGCGTGTTGACACCTACACCTCTGACAAGGTGTCATCTATAATCTCCATCTATCCCGCTATCTATCTATCTATCATCTATATATATGTATCGTATCTCTCTCTCTCTCTCTACTCTCTCTCTCTCTCTCTCTCTCTCTCTCTCGCTCTCTCTCTCTCTCTCTCTCTCTCTCTCTCTCTCTCTCTCTCTCTCTCTCTCTCTCTTTTTGTTAGTCTCTTATTAGAGTGTGTGTGTGTGTGTGTGTGTGTGTGTGTGTGTGTGTGTGCTGTGTGATGGAGTGTGCAGAATGTAGCAGATTGCAATTGCTTGTTCCTTGTCCAAAATAGTGTCAAGTGTTTACAGGTGAGGTCAGGTTGTTTTTGGGTGATAACTAGCGTTTCATTAGCTGACAACAACGCCGCCACCCTCAGAACTAAAATAAGCCTTTGTGGTTTAGACATTGGAGACAGCATGAGAACATTGCTGTTAGTGGACCCCTAGCAGCTTACCTTACCCTGTATTAGACAAAACAAACCAGGAAGTTGTTTGGCAGTGGAGACAGCATGAGGGAACATTGCTGACAGCAGCTATCCTCAGAGCAAAACAAGCCAGGAAGTTGTTTTGGGTGGGACGCGCAAGGATACATTGTGACAGCAACGCCACCACCCAGTGATTCACAACTATTAACACAGCCGGAAGTTGTCCATTAGGGTGGAACAGCGATTGTTGCTGATGACGACACCGCCTGAGAGCCGCCAGTCGAGAGAAGAACGTTTAATACCAGGCGTCTGAGGTGGCAGGGCTATTTTTTCAAGTGCTATTCCCTTCATTGTGGCGACTCACAGCTGGATTCGCTGAGATCAGCATATACAAAAAGTTCCTGTATCAATCCCAGTCCAAGTGTTTAGCTGTGTCTTTATTCTCACGTGGGTTAACATTATAATATACCTTTTGACTTACATGTCTTTCCTGATTTACAAAATGCAGCAATGGTGAGTCACCACAAACCTGAGCACCCAAAACGAAATACCCTACGAATACTTCACTCAATCTGAAAACCCTTCCCAGTGGACTACTGATATATCCGTGGTATGCACCATTTTAGAAGTGACTAAGCAGATAATTGCACTCCTTAAAATGTTTATATAACTTTGCAACAATAATACCATCAAGTCAATCAACCCACTTCCGAGCAATTCGAGACCAGACATGACTCAGGAGAGGTGTGAATTGGGTCAGGTGGAGCCTAATTTAAAACAGGTGTCATCTATAATTCTATCATCTTTGATATACCAGTATATCTGGCCTCAAAATAGGCTATATCTCACCTCTCTCTCATCTCTGAGTCACACACCTGCACTCTCTCTCTCTCTCCTATTGAACCATTACCATTGTACAAACAATGAGCGGTAATTCCTTGATGTGATGTAAGTAAAATGGTGCGAATTGACAAGACGGGGATCGAGAATGTATGAGTGAGCCAGGTCGGGGTGAGCTAGATCTAAAGCGTCATTATTTTTATCATTGCTGACAACGAACTGCCGCCTCCCTCCAGTCTGATTCATACACCTGCGTCTCTTTTCCTAGTTTGGAGACAGCATTGAATCGTTACATTAACCTTTGGGCAGCAACTGTCCAACTCCCTTATGCAAGACAAGCCAGCATCTTCTTTATTCATCCTGTTACTGATGACTAAACTCTGAAGTAGCCGCCTGGAGAGGAAAAGAACAATACCTGCTCCAGTCGTCTGGGGTCAAGACCGGGGCTTCATTTTCTATGCTGGGGCTTTGTGGGTCGTTTTACGACTATTCGGTAGAATGTATATACATGCAAGTTTTGTTTATGTATATTGAATTGTCTTTCTATGTATCAAATGGACAGCTCCCCAATCGTATAATATACAAACTTACATGTGCCATTACGATTTTCAGTGAAATGAGTTAGTCATCTATTATAGTTTTGCAGGAGGCTTTTATCTTAGCTTGGCATCTTATTTTCCCAGGCATTACTGAGATGTCCATCCTATACCATTCTTAAGTTTTCATTTATTGCCTCGCTTTGCAGGAGTTTTGTAACACTCGCATCAATCATATTTTTGTGATCACAGCGGTGCTTTCCGACAGACATGACAGGGAGTCAAAAAAAATTTCAACCACCTCTTTTTGATTCTTGTTTTTGTAGGAGCAGCAGTAATGCGTTTTTTTATTATTATTGTTTCCTCCTCCATTTGTGCCCTTAGGCTGTCTCCTTTGTTGTAATGAAAATAAACAAACCAATATGGGCAAAACTCCACGAGAAATTAAGTAAATTGTCGTCCTCAGAATATGTAACAACGAGGAATCGAGATTATAGAGGGAGCCAGGTTTTACTGAACCTCTCTAAAGCGTCACACAGCCTCTTATAGTACAAAAGCCATATAGATTGGCCTCAACATAGAAACATCTCTTTTCTCCATCCTAATCATACACCTGGCGTCTTACCTTCCCTATCATGTATTCATTAAGCCTATAACTAGACCCTCTCGTTAAAACCAATGAGTCTCTTATAGTAAAAAAAAAACTAATATAAATTGGTTGCGAGTTAACACGCTGACATCTTCTTTCACTTCCTTGCCATTTATTCTGATGCTAAAACTCTGAGTAGCCTTTCCCTAGTTTTGCATCAATACACTGCTCCTAGTCGTTTCAAATAAGCCTATACACACCTCAAATTACACTTATATTCATTCTTACCGCATTTAATCATCATTATGAACCATAGGAGAGAGGTATTTCGATCGCCTAACGACTCACAGCATGTTTTCCTCAATCTATACTTCCGTTCCTCTTAAAACTTCGTAATTGTCAGTATCCCGAATTGCACCTCAGACTACACTTATATATCGTTATCAGCGCCTTTAATTACTTTTATATACCATGAAAGGGACATTTAAGCAGTAGCCTAGTTTGCCCGGGGTGAGGGGTCGGTAATTTTCAGGCTAAGGTCATCCTATAATTCCTTGTTTCCGCGTTTTCATTTATTTTATGCGGGATTTTATGCTTTCTCGCAAATCACCATGTTTTTTTTTTTATCTATAATCTCTCTCTCTCTCTCTCTCTCTCTCTCTCTCTCTCTCTCTCTCTCTCGTGTGTGTGTGTGTGTGTGTGTGTGTGTGTGTGTGTGTGTGTGTGTGTGTGCAGAATGTATGGTGCAATTGCTATTCTGTTTAGCGTTAGAATGTTTAGGTGAGGTCAGGTTGTTTTGGGTGAGGAGACAGCATGAGGAACAGTGCTGACAGCAACGCCACCACCCTCAGAGCAAAACAAGCCAGGAGGTTGTTCAGGGTGGAGACAGCGTGAGGAATGTTGCTGATGACGACACCACCGCCCTGAGAGCTTCCAGCGAGGGAGAAGAACAAACCGGGCGTCTGAGGTGGCGGGGCTTCTGTTGTAAGTGCTTGGGCTTTGTGGCGACTCACACTATTCGCTGAGATATATATACATGCAAGTTTGTATAATATATTTTTAACTGTATTTTATGTACACGTAGGTTAGAATGATAATATACAAACTTACATGTATATACAATTTCAGTGAAATGAGTGAGGAGTCACCACAAACCCTGAGCACCCAAAACAGAAACCCTGCCACGGTTAAAACACCCAATCATCAACCCTTCCCAGCGACTACTGATATATCCGTAGGTAGCACCATGAAACTAAACAGATATAATTGCCTCCTTTGTTGCATAACTTTGCAACAATAAACCATCAATCATCAACCCTTCCCAGCGACTACTGATATATCCGTAGGTAGCACCATGAAACTAAACAGATATAATTGCCTCCTTTGTTGCATAACTTTGCAACAATAAACCGTCAATCATCAACCCTTCCCAGCGGTGTTCAGACAGACATGACAGGGAGATCATATGGGTCGGGTGGAGATAATTTAAAACGTCATTATTTCTTCGTCTATGCCAGTAATGACCTCAAAATGAACTGCTATCCCTCCCTGCATTCCTGAGCCACGCACCTGCGTCTCTTTTCCTACTTGAACCAGTACCGTTAATAACCCCGAAATTGACCTCCTTTTCAGCCACCTCTTTTGATTTTTTTTTTTCGTAGGAGCAGCGAGTAGTGGGCTTTTTTTTTTTTATTATAGTTTCCTTTTTTTTTGCCCTTGAGCTGTCTCCGTTGTTGTAAAAAAAAAAAAAAATGAGCGGCTGTCCAACTCCCTCATGCAAGAGTTAGCCAGCATCTTCGTTATTTCATCACTGTTACTGATGCTAAACTCTGAAGTAGCCTTTCCCAAGTTTGCATCAATACACTGCTCCAGTCGTTTCAGAATAAATAAGCCATTTCTATTCTTTTTAGGTCGTTTTACGAACAGTAGGCAATTATAGTTTTGTTTATTATAATAATTGCTGCTCGCTCTATCAAGACAGCTCCCCAATCGTTTAAGAATAAGCCATTACGATTTTTATCTCGATCCTTAGAGAGACAGTATCTATTATAGTTTTGCAGGAGGCTTTTTATCTTATTTGGCATTCGCTCTTGGCTGCCTCCTCTGCTGTATGGAAAAAATAATACACGGGTAGCCTACTAATTGTTTCTTATGACCCTGTGAAGAATTGATATTTTTCCCTCTCTCCTTGTATGTGAGCCGCGCCTCGGCTCCCCCAATACACTCAAATAAGCCTATATACACCTCAAATTACACTTATATTCATTCTCACCGCATTTAATCATCATTATGAACCATAGGAGAGAGGTATTTCGATCGCCTAACGACTCACAGCATGTTTTCCTCAATCTATACTTCCGTTCCTCTTAAAACTTCGTATTTGCCAGTATCCCGAATTGCACCTCAGACTACACTTATATATCGTTATCAGCGCCTTTAATTACTTATATATACCATGAAAGGGACATTTAAGCAGTAGCCTAGTTTGCCCGGGGTGAGGGGTCGGTAATTATCAGGCTAAGGTCATCCTATAATTCCTTGTTTTCATTTATTTCATGCGGGATTTTATGCTTCCTCGCAAATCACCATTTTTTTTGTCGTCCTTCCTCCTTCCAAACTCCATATGCACAGTGCTTTCCGCAAAAAAAAAAAAAAAAAAAAAACCCTCCTTCGGCCACCTCTTTTGATTCTTTTTTGTAGGAGCAGCGAGTAGCGGTTTTTTTATTTATTATTGTTTCCTTTTTTGTGCCCTTGAGCTGTCTCCTTTGTTGTAAAAAAATGAAGCAAACAAATCAAAACTCACGAGAAATAAAATTGTCGTCCTCAGAATATGTAACAACGAGGAATATGTACTTAACCTTTTACTGAACCCTCTCGTAAAACCACAGCCTCTTAAAGCACAAAAAAGAATATAGATTGGCTGTATTAACACGCCGACATCTCTTTTCCTACCTAATCAACTAGCGCTTCTGCTGTCATGTATTCTATTGACCTATAACTGAACCCTCTCGTAAAACCACAGTCTCTTATAGTCCAAAAAAAGTAATATAGATTGGTTGTATTAACACGCCGACATCTCTTTCACTTCCTAACCATACAAGTACTATTCTGTCGTCATATACGTATTCCTGTAAACCCAAAGCCTCCCGGAAAAGCAAAACCTCGGCATTAAAAAAAGGAAATACACGAGCACTACATCATCTGGAGCTAATGATGCTGCCGAGCCCTGGACGCGGCAGCCACGAGTAATGACCGCAGCCCCGCCCACCGCCATCACTGCTCGCTGGGCGGCCCCGCACGTTAGACAAACCCGAGAACTGTAATTCCCGGTGCTCGTTAGGCCGCCTAGCACACGTCACGGGCTCGGCTGAGGGGTATATATACCTGGGACGGCCACAGAAGGCAGTAGTATCCTCGACACAAGGCTAAAAACAGCAATGGCGAGAAGGCAAACTCTGAGGAGTCTTCTCATACTTACCAGTGACGTGCTCGCCCACGTCATCAAGATACAAAATGGTGTAGGGTGGTCGGAGTCCTTCCGAGTTCCAGCTGGCCCTGGACACTCGATGGACTCTGACCTGCAGGACCTTCCCTCCATTAAGGACACGGTGGAATCCAGCTTGGCATCTCGCGAGGTGCTGGCGAGGTTCCTCCGTGTCGCGGACAGCAACGGACTGCACTCTGGCCCTGGTCTCGAGACGATTCGAGACCGAGCCAGGCAGGCGAAAATCGCGGCGGGCGTTTTATGTGGGATAATCCACCGCCGGAAGAGGGCCCTGGGTGACACGGATAACGAAGGTCTTACGCCTAACTGGTTCTCTCGCCTGGCCGAGAGGAACGTTATCTTTATCACCAGGGTCTTCAGGTCTCGGCGGTGGGGGAGGTACAGGTACACGATGAGTGTGTCCTCCCTCATGCTCTTGGTGTCCACCATCACGCAAGTGTACCTGGACAGGCAAGGTATGGGGGATATCGGCGACACCTCGACTTACCTGGATTTCTACTGGCTCCTGTACGACATACTTAATGAGGTCAAAGAGTTTGCGGACTTGAATTGCCATTACCCCACCTATTGGCCCGCCGCGTTGCTCGCCCCCGACCACTGCAATCCCTACCGCCTGGTGGAGGAGACCCGCCGTGCCTTGGAAAACAGAGGTGGTGAAATTCGGACAGAATTTAGGTCCTTTACTAAATCTGGGGATTTGGTGTTGAGGATAAAAAATATCTTGCTTGAGAGACTTTAAGAAATGACCTTTGTTAGTGTCTTCCTAACATTATTTTTTATCTGCGGCAACTAAGTCTCCTGGAAAGTGACGCCTGAATTGTTTAACTTCCTGCCTCGGGATTTCCAAGGCTTGCGCGCGGTGTTCCCTCCACCAGGCGGATGGGATGATGGGATCCAAACCCGTTGCTGACTCCACAGGTAAGAATATTTTACTGTATACTATCTTTGCGTGTTACAGCGGTGCGCGTGTTACAGCGGTGCATATTAGTTTAGTCCATGATTTTGTTATGTCCCTTTGAACTTGCCATTGCTCATTGCGTTTATCCCTCTCCTGATTGTTATTCCAGAGTGGAAGGAACTGCCTGCACCTCCTTTGTTTCTGCGGTAACGTGCGGGGAGGAAATTTAAGCCATTGCTGCCATCCGGGTAAGAATCTTTAACTGTACAATCTTGGCTTGCATATTACAGCATTAATATTAGTGGATTCGTCCACATGGCATGTTCTCGATATGCTGTATCATTAGTCCCTTTGAAAAGACTGTTGCTCATTGGGATTCTCTCCCTAATGTTTATTCAGGGGTGTGAGGACTGACCTGAAGGACCTTCCCTCCATGATGGTCACGGTGGAATCCATCCTGATAACACAGATGCTCCTCCCCATGCTGACTTGGGCAACGAAAGCCACTGCCCCGCCACGGGTAAGAATGTTTTACTGTACCATCTTTGCTTGCGTGTTACAGCAGTGTATATTATCGGCTTCGTCCACATTTTCATTCTGTATCATTAATAACTTTGTATCATTAATAACTTTGAATTGGTAATGGCTCATTAGGTTTATCCCTTCCCTAACTGTTATTCAGGAGTGAGGAACTCGCCTGAATATCCCCTTCCGGCCTTGCTGTAACGAAAGCCATTGCGATGGAGCCGTTGATCCATCACGAGTATGGATATTTTACTTGGATATCTTTGCTCGAGTATTACAGCAGTCTCTATCTCTATCTATCTCGGTTTCGTCCACATGTTCTCTATATGCTATGATTACTCTCAAACGACTATTACGTATTGGGTTTATCCCTTTCCAAATTCCTCTTCAGGAGTGAGAGGAACTGACCTGAACATCGCCTTCCTGCTTGCTGTAGGGAAAGCCTCTGCTGCTGGCCCTGCTGGAGAAAGTCTACCGTCTACGTCATTGTGCACCGGTACCCAAGACGGCCAGGTAGCTGGGAACACAAGCCACCACAGGTAAGAAATCTTTACTGTATTTTTGCCTTTAATATTACAGCGATGTATTTGGTAAGTTTCCTCCAAATCTTTGTTCCCTATACGCTGTTTGATTAGTCTCTGAAACGAGAACTGCTCATCGGTTTGTGTTGTTCATTTCCTAATTGTTACTCTGTGTGGAAGGAAGTCTGCACCCACGCGGTCATTCTCCAAAATGGCGCATCGAGTCGGTTGTTCCCTGAATCCCCTGCAAAGCCTTCTCTTTGTGATGGCCACGGTGGAATCTAACATAATGGCACAGCCGCTGGCGAGTGTTGGAGTCCGACTACTCTCTGGCCCTGAGCTCGAGACTTCAGATGAAGCCAGACAACCGAATATCTCCCCTGCTCCTCCCCGCGGTGCTTGCCTTGCCTTGCCTTGCCGAGTGTACAAGGTTGTGCACAACTATAGCGACGGAATGGATCACATTATACACTTGGGTGCCGATGAACACTGCTATTACCCGACATACTGGCCCGTCTCGTTGCTCGCCCCTGACCACTGCAACCAACACTGCCTTCGATAGAACCTTTGCTGCCACCAGGTAATACTTTTTTTTATTATTCTGGTATCAATTTTTATCCCTCTCTTGCATATTAGAGCATTATTGTACGCATATTAGAGCATTATTGTCCACATGTGAATGTCCTCAATTTAAGTATGCTAGTCCTTTCTCTCAAGTTATTCATGAATTTTTCCATTTTCCGGCTGTCTCTTTGGTTTTTTCATTCCCCTTGTTGTCCACAGGGGTGGGTGGGTGGAGCCTGGCCTGGACCTCCCCTTCATGCTGTTCCTGCTGGAGAAAGTCTACCTCCCCTTAATGATCCTGCTGGAGAAAGTCTACCTTCCCTTCCTGGTGAATTCAGTTTGAACTTCAACCCCTGCGTATTCTAGGGCCCGGCGGTGACCGTCTTTAGATCAGTGACATGCCCGAGTTCAGTTTGAACTTCATCCCCTGCGTTTTCTAAGGCCCGGCGGTGACAGTCTTTAGATTCAGTGACATGTCTTGAGTTCAGTTTGAACTTTATCCCCTTCGTCTTCAAAGGCCCGGCGGTGACCATCTTTAGATTAAGAGACTTACCTGAAATCTGTTTGAAAATCATCCCCTACGTTGGATAATAGCGGTGCTCTTCCGAGAACCCTTTGACCTCAATAAGCATGTCATGAGCTAGCCAGTAGAAATTCAGTGAAAACCCTTCGACCTCAATAAGCATGTCATGAGCTAGCCAGTAGAAATTCAGTGAAAACCCTTCGACCTCAATAAGCATGTCATGAGCTAGCCAGTAGAAATTCAGTGAAAACCCTTCGACCTCAATAAGCATGTCATGAGCTAGCCAGTAGAAATTCAGTGAAAACCCTTCGACCTCAATAAGCATGTCATGAGCTAGCCAGTAGAAATTCAGTGAAAACCCTTCGACCTCAATAAGTATGTCATGAGCTAGCCAGTAGAAATTCGGTGAAAACCCTTCGACCTCAATAAGCATGTCATGAGCTAGCCAGTAGAAATTCGGTGAAAACCCTTTGACGCGGCGGGCCAATGACGCGGCGGGCCAATAGGTGGGATAATAGCAGTTCTCGTCCGCAAACCCTTTGACCTCATTAAGTATGTCTTATAAGAGCCAGTAGAAATCCAGGTAAGTCGAGGTGTCGCCGATATCCCCCATACCTTGCCTGTCCAGGTACACTTGCGTGACGGTGGGTCCAAGAGTATGAGGGAGGCCACACTCATCGTGTGTCGCCGATATCCCCCATACCTTGCCTGTCCAGGTACACTTGCGTGATGGTGGGTCCAGGAGTATGAGGGAGGCCACACTCATCGTGTACCTGTATCTCTCCCACCGCCGAGATCTGAAGACCCTGGTGACGAGGACAACCTTCATCTCAACTAAGCGAGACAGCCAGTTAGGCGCAAGATCTTGGTGTATGCTGTGTGTCCAGGGTTAGCTGGAACTCGGAAGGACTCCGACCAGCCTACACCATTTTGAATCCGGATAACGTGGGCGATCACGTCATCCGTAAGTGTGAGAAGAGTATAAGAAACGTCTTCCAAGTTGGTGTTCTCGCCATTGATGTTGGAAACGAACGACACAACACGCGAGAAATCGAGTGGTATCTAGACCGTGTCGGGGTTTATGACTGCCTTTTTTTTTTTTTTTTGTGTGTGTGTGTGTGTGTGTGTGTGTGTGTGTGTGTGTGTGTGTGTGTGTGTACGCAAGATTTATCCCCTAGTATCAAAAGGGGAACGGGCCCTTGTCCGAAGACGGCCCGGGGAAACTAGCTCTGTACTTCTTCAATGTGGGATTTTCAGGCTTTTGGAGTTTCAACTTTGGCTGTTGTAAATATTTCAACTTGGGCTGTAGTAATTATTTTAACTTAGCCTGTAGTATTAAATTTTTAACTTCAGCTTTTGGAATTATTTATAGTGGTACATAAATGCAATCTAAATACCGAAGTTATTGTCCATAAATTATCTAAAAATGATGCAAAAAAAAATACATTCAACTATTTTTTCCTGTTTTTAATTTTACCATGTGGTTGACATGCATGCTCAACCTTCAAGGAGGCTATTAAGTCAAATGTCAAAACTTTAAAGTGATGTCAAAACTTTTAAATTAATAGGGAAATATTCTGAATATTTACTATGAGTATCCAATAGTATTTATCACAAGTAGCCAATAAGGAAATATTCTGAATATTTACTATGAGTATCCAATAGTATTTATCACAAGTAGCCAATAATACAGACAAAAAAATTACCCCACTCACAAGTCTGCGATGTGTTTGTTCTACATCATTAAAATTCTTGCTTGTGGACGGACATTTGAAATATAACTGTCTAGGCAAGAGGTGTATTGCTAGCCATACTGCAGTGACACTTTTGACCTTCACAAATAGGTCATTCCAGTATATGTAATTTGTGTCCGTCGTGTATGATTTAGTTAAGAAGTAACTGTTCCCTGGGATAACGCGAGTGTGCAATGTGAAGTGTAGCTGAACAGTGCTGCCGCTGCTGCCCAGGACCCCCAACCTTCAAGGAGCAGCACACCAGCCGTCACTCCAGCCTAGATCCACTTCCAGCTCATCTCGGTTGTGTTCACAGGCGGCCTCAAGTGATAGTGTCATGGACCACTTCACTAAGTTTTAAAAAGTTATAATAAAGCTGCAAAACAGGAACGTGTGGTTCACTGAAACCCTTCCTAGCTACTTACATACGTCGATAGTTGTGTATCCTGTATTTGCCCCTAAATGTGGTGCTACGGCCAGAGGTGGGCAAGTGCGGTACTTAGTGCGGTAGTACCGTATCACAAAAAGTACCGCATGTTTTGTATTTTTATACTGTCTAGAATATGCATATATAGACAGTCATGTGAATTATAGTCTGTATAAGCAAGAGACATTACCTAAAGATGTGTGTACGTAATTTCTGTGTGTTAAATTCACTACAGAAACCTATAGAAGATACGATATTTGTCAATCAAAGACAATGAACGCCAGTTTAGATTATATTTGAGTTACCGCTCGACGTGAATACTTTCGATTTTATCTGCGTTACCGTTCGACGTGAATACTTTCGTTTTCTATTTCATCTCTCCACCTGCTGACGTCATTTTCAGCGCGCCGGGTGACCCGCTGTCCTTTGATCCTGGTCGTTTTCACGTCTCTCCACTTATTTCCGTCACTATTATACGTTTTCATACTCCTGCAACTACCGAGGTTATCGCATTGCATTGGCATGTTCAGGAACCACCGATACAAGCAGTCAGACGGAAAAATAAACCTGAGGCGGCAGTGTTTACCCGCCTTACCACGCCTGCGGTAACTCACTTACGGGTGCTCGGAGCCGCGGTGACTGTTGGCCTTACCGGAGGTGCGGTAAGTGGTTGATGAATGCGAATTTACCGGGTGGGCGGAGATACCGCGAAGCTTATCAGCCACAGGTCCGGTAAATGGTATGATGAATCCAGCCCCTGGAGGTTACACTGTTATTGTGTCCGAGTGCACATGGCAACTTTGCATCCTTCATCATCATTTTAACAGTTACGTCTTTGGCTTCAAGCTTAAGGAAATGCATTAAAAAATATTTTTCAACTACTCCTTTTTGGACTATTGCTACTCACACACTGTTGTTAATAATAAGGCAACAATATATTGATTTCATATATTTGTTACATAGAAACTTTATGACGTCATTGTACAAACCCTTCCTGCGTCGTGACTGGCTCAGTCTGGCTGACACATCTGACTGTTGATTGGCTGGTTGTGGGTAAGGGACCGAGCCAGTATACAGTTCCGAATAATGCCCCGGGACACAGGGCAGGTGTGGCATCCGGGTAACCACAGTTTACCTTCCCCAGGTGTCCCCAGATACTTATTTATCGACTAGCCCGAAAGGGAGGATGCACTCGCCAACTGTTCGGGCCGAGACTGGAACCTGGAGCCGTGGATTCGTAGCTAGGCACGCTAACCACTAGACCACGGAGGGGTGCGGGCGGAAGGGTGAGGGAGTTATCATGTTACCGGTATATATGTAGCAGACAATATACAACTATTTATTATTATTATTTTTTTACACCAAAGGAAGCAGCTCAAGGGCAACAGAAAGAAAGTGTAAAACAAGCCCGCTAACCGCTGCTCCTATAAAAGACGAAGTAAAGAGTAGCCAATAGAGAGGTCAATTTCATAATCTTTCTTTTTTATCTTCCTTTTTCTCTTTTCTTAATCTTTTACCTTCCTTTTTCTCTTTTCTTACAGTCTTTTACCTTCGTTTTTCTCTTTTCTTTCCTTTTTACCTTCTACTCCTCTTTTTCTTCTTCCTCGTTTTTTTCTTCTTTTTTCTTCTTGATGCTCACCGGTGTGTGTGGGAGGCAATGTCATTAGTGTTCCTTCTCTTTTTCCTTCTTTTTCCTTCTTTTTCCTTTCCTACACCCACGCCACGTCATGTCCTTATACTTCTTTCTGTTTCAACCGTCTTTTCTGCATCCACGGCGCCTCATTTCATTATTTTCATTATTTTTCACCCCGTTTTTCTTTTCCCTCTTCTACTTCCGCTGCCTCATTTCATTACTTTTTACATATTTTCCTCCTTTTCTTTTCTTTTCTCTACATCCACATCACCTCATTTCATAATCTTTCTTTTCTCTCTTCTTTTTTCTCTTTTCTTACAGTCTTTTACCTTCCTTTTTCTCTTTTCTTTCCTTTTTACCTTCTACTTTTCTTCTTCCTCGTTTTTTTTCTTCTTTTTCTCCTCTTCCTCCTTCTTTTTCTTTATGTATGTGATGTGATGCATAATAAACTGGAAAAAATAACACTCGGAGGAATGGAGTTCCGTAAATATAATAAAACTCTGGAAAAAAATACCGTAGAGTTCAATTCCGTCCTTTGGACTGAAGCCGCGATGGGTGTGAACCTCTTACCAGTAGACGCAATGGAGATTCTTACATCCGCATTACTTCTTTAGTTTTGTTTGTGAAGCCAAGCGGGTGAACGGACGAGTACTGGCGGAGTGCCGAATTATAACAACATTTTCAACTTTTCAAAAATCTTACGCAGTTTTTCTTGCCTATCGCGTTTGACTCATTCCGATCCATTGTATCTAACAAAACACCAGCGCCGCCAACAATGAAGTCTTTGAAAGTCTTCCTCTGTAAGCGACATGGGAACGACGCAGAGCGGCGACATATAATACATCACTGATAGTGAGCAGCCGTGCACAGACATCTGCAGCACACGAGCGGCCCTTGACTGTGCAAAGATGAGTCTCAGGACCGTATCCTCAAGCCCGTATTCTCAAGCCCGTATTCTTAAACGTCTCGGCGCCTCAGTTCGCCTGTTTTAAAAGCCTCTCGTACAAGTTTATGTGATTTTCGTGACTGTTTTGTGACCCTAAGGATGGTTCGACACGACTGCTGCTTCTTGAACGGGAAAATCACACAAGAAAACCTGATTAATCTTCTCTGTGGCCTTGGACAACAATCGTAACTGGAGCCCGATACCTTTAAGAATACGGACCTTTGTCACTTCGGGCTCACCCACCCACATTTGTTAAGGCTTTCGTAGAGGTTGTGTTAGTATTTCGACGGGTAGTTTCTTCAGCCTGGTGATGGTAAGCCTAGCAATAGTAAGTAAGTAAGTAGCATAGTAAGTACGACTCATATTCTCAAACATTTTGGGACTTACTTACACACCCACATTTGTTAAGGCTTTCGTAGAGGTTGTGTTAGTATTTCGATGGGTAGTTTCTTGAGCCTGGTGATAGTACGCCTAGCAATAGTAAGTTAGTAAGTAAGTAAGTTAGTAAGAAAGTAGCTTAGTAATAGTAAGTACGATTCATATTCTCAAACATTTGGGACTTACTTACACATCCACATTTAATAAGGCTTTCGTAGAGGTTGTGTTAGTATTTCGATGGGTAGTTTCTTGAGCCTGGTGACAAGCCTAGCAATAGTGAGTTAGTAGTAGTTAGTAAAAGTAGGTAAGACTCAAATTCTCAAACATTCTGGGGCTTACTTACACACCCACTTTGGTAAGGCTTTCGCAGCGGTTGTGTTTAGTTCCCTGGGTAGCTTCATGAGCCTAGTGATGGCAAAAGGTACATCAAATCAACTGGGAATGAAATAAAGACAAATAAAGCTTGTGGTCAGCATATTGGAGCAAAAGTAAAAAGCTTATAAAATCAAAGAGGAGAGAAGTAGACAAAAATAAAGCTTGTGGTCAGCATTTTGGAGCAGAAGTAAAAAGTTCATAAAATCAACTGAGAAGGAAGTAAAGAAATAAAGCTTGTCGTCAGCATATTGGAGCAGAAGTAAAAAGTCCTGAAAAGTGTCTGGTGAGTTGCTTTCGTAAAGGTCGTATTAGTCGGAAACGCTTTTGATCAACCCTTTTTGGCACACACGGTGTATATATACATACGAGAAACTGCAACAACACAGAGAAAATATCCCGTAATGAACACCACTGAGTGCCGGGGATCGAACCCGAGCCTTCTGCGGGCAGCACACCAACTACGCCGCCGATGTCCACAGTGCGGGGCTGGGGCGTCACTGTGTTATTGCAGTTTCTCTGATGTGTATGTATAGGTTGTATTAGTGTTTCCATGGGTATTACTAAGCCGCTACGATGTTACTATTGCTTACTATCACTAGGCTCAAGAAACTGCCCTTCGAGACACTAACACAGCCTCTATGAAAGCGTCGTCAACTCTGTGTGTGTGTGTGTGTGTGTGTGTGTGTGTGTGTGTGTGTGTGTGTGAGAGCCCCGAAATGTTTAAGGTTCATATTCTTAAACGTATCGGGCTGCCATTACGATTATTTCCCAAGGCCACAGAGAAGAAAACTCAATTTTTCTTGGGCGATTTTCCCGTTCAAGCGAGTACTAATATTAAAAGAAAGAAGTAAAGAAATCAAGCTTGTCGTCAGCATATTGGAGCAGAAGTAAAAGGCCATAAAACAGAGCAGCGTGTATCCTCTGAAGGCAAGTAAGTGTCTGGTGGGTTGACGAGGCTCAGAGAAGCTTACGCCGCTGAGTGACTGCGATCCCTCGAGGCTACTGAGGCGCCTGTTCTTTTGTCTCTAAGGGGGGACTTTGAGGATGTTTTTTTCTGTACCTTTTTGCTTATACTTATTGATAGTGATTTTCTTGGAGGTTATTGATGCGCCTGTTCTTTTGTCTCTAAGGGGGACTTTGAGGATGTTTTTTTCTGTACCTTTTTGCTTATACTTATTGATAGTGATTTTCTTGGAGGTTATTGATGCGCCTGTTCTTTTGTCTCTAAGGGGGGACTTTGAGGATGTTTTTTTCTATACCTTTTTACTAATACTTATTGATAGTGATTTTCTTGGAGGTTATTGATGCGCCTGTTTTTTTGTCTCTAAGGGGGGACTTTGAGGATGTTTTTTTCTATACATTTTTACTAATACTTATTGATAGTGATTTTCTTGGAGGATATTGATGCGCCTGTTCTTTTGTCTCTAAGGGGAGACTTTGAGGATGTTTTTTTCTGTACCTTTTTACTTATACTTATTGATAGTGATTTTCTTGGAGGTTATTGATGCGACTTTTTTTCGCTCTTTCTTACGGGAGTACTTCATGGATTTTTCTGTCTTTTTACGGGAGTACTTTATGGATTTTTCTGTCTTTTTACGGGAGTACTTTATGGATTTTTCTGTCTTTTTACGGGAGTACTTTATGGATTTTTCTGTCTTTTTACGGGAGTACTTTATGGAGTTTTCTGTCTTTTTTACGGGGGAACTTTATGGATTTTTTTTACGGGGGAACTTAAGTTTTTTTAACGGGGTACTTTATAGATTTTTTATTTTGTCTTTTTTTAAAGGGGTACTTTAGTTTTTTTTTAGTGGGTAATTTATTGATTTTTGTCTTTTTTACGGGGGTACTTTTCTTATTTTGTCTTTTTTATATGGGATACTTTATTGATTTTTCTGTCTTTTTTACGGGGGTACTTTGGTGCTTTATATATATATATATATATATATATATATATATATCTATATATATATATATATATATATATATATATATATATATATATATATATATATATATATATATATATATATATATATATATATATATATATATATATATATGTTTTGACATGTACTTTAGGGATTTTCTGCACCTTTATACTTGTACCTCAGTTATCTTTTCACAGTTTTATTAACAACATACACGTTTACCTTGCTACATTTTACCTTTTTCAAGTAACATTCTTTTAAACCATAACAGCCTCTTCTATTTACTATTTTACCAGCACTTAGACTTCAATAACCACTATGCGAGTCTGAATAAACCCGTGAATTTGAAGCCATAATCGCCACGTATTCAAAGAAGCTTTTGGGTCTCTCAACGACTATTTCCCAAGGTCACAAAGGAGATTAGTCGGGTTCTCAGGAGTGTTTTTTTATTGTTCACGGTGTAGATGCCTCGTCAAACTATTACTAGGCTCATAAAATTACGCATGGAAATACTAACACAACATCTTCTATGAAAGCCTTGCCAAATGTGTGTGTGTGTGTGTGTGTGTGTGTGTGTGTGTGTGTGTGTGTGTGTGTGTGTGTGTGTGTGTGTGTGTGTGTGTGTGTGTGTGTGTGTGTGTGTGTGTGTGTGTGTGTGTGTGTGTGTGTGTGTGTGTGTGTGTGTGTGTGTGTGTGTGTGTGTGTGTGTGTGTGTGTGTGTGTGTGTGAGTGTGAGTGTGAGTGTGTGTGTGTGTGTGTGTGTGTGTGTGTGTTCTTGTTTCTGCGTCCACCTGATCTAGACTCAGTTGCGTGCATTCCTAGCTCCAAGCTCCCCAAAACCAGCGTCTTTTCGCAGCCTACCTCCTGGAGCGAGGCACATACTATGTACACAAGGACTCTAGGCTCCTTGCCGTACACACCAAACACTTTGATGGCTCCCCCGCCAGTGCATCGTGTTTCGATCAAGCGGCCGCGCAGCCCCGACAAGGGCGAGACGCTGCGCTGGTGCTGGAGCCGCCGTCGGTGCCCGCCAGGAAGAGGCGGCTCGGCAGCCACCCGTGTCTTCACGTGGATGACCACAACCGTGTGCTGGGTTCGGTGAACGGCCACGCGTGCCTCGTCCAGCTGGACTCCGGGGCCCAGATCACCTTCCTCTTCCACACCATGGCCAAGAGGCTGGGGCTGATCACCGGCACGGAGCCCACCGAAAAGCAGGACATCGACCTCTGGATCGGCTCGCGGGTGCTGGACGTCATACAGCTGAAGGCCGTCCCCATCAGTCTGGGGGGCGGCGTGGAGATGGTCGTTTCCGCCACTGTGTTCCTGGCGTGGCTGGAGGACATGTACGACGCAGACGAGGTCGTGCTGGACGCCCACCACTTGCGGCGCGGCCGCATGGTGCAGGTGTTTCGGCCTGACGGCAGCGACCTCTTCGTCTGCCGTCCGCAGCAGCTGCGGAGGAGGCCGAGGAAAACGGAGCGCTCCGTGGAGCCTGACGTCCTCTGGGTGCGGCGGGAGGGCGGCGCGGCGCGGGCCAGGCCCATGACGGTGCTGTTGGACACCGGCGCCCAAGGCTTCCACGTGTCTGAAAGACGCCGCAAGCTGCTCCTCGCAAGCAGGAAAGGCCGCAGGCCGCCCAAGCGTGTCGTGCTGGACTTGGGCGACGGCTGCCGCGTGAACCCCGCGCCGCTGGAGGAGGTGGCCTCCAACGACCATGACTTTGTCATGGGCGTCTCCCTCCTGTGCAAGTACGGCGCCGTGCTGGACCACGCCCGCCACACGCTCGCCTTCAAGACCGGCTCCCAGTGGCGGGAGGTCAGCACACAAGGCCCTCAGCAGGGGGTGGTCAGCGCACAAAGGTTCCACTAGCAGCTCGTCGGGAACAAGGTGGTGGAGGCGAGAAAAGCGTGTGAGGATAACAGTTACATGGCACACTAAACACCAAGCCAGCACCTAGGCTCACAGGGAAGGGTGTGGCCAACACACCTCCAAGTAAAGGAGAGATTTATGTTCATGGACGGTGAGCTTAGGTGTGGTTAAGTTTACAGGAGCTGCCTTGAATAAGCCCACCGGCCTTGCAGACGTCTTATGTTCTTCTTTTCTCTATCTCTCTATCTCTCTCCATCTACCTCTAATACTTTTCAGGTGTACATTACAGCCTCGGTCACACATCCACGTATCAAGCCCACGTATGCTCACGTATGTGATTTTTGGCCCATACGTGGCCATACGCGGGTTTGTTGCCGCGATCAACTGGATACGTGTCAGGGGCCGATGTACGTAAAGCTTGCACGGTCAACATAACGACGCCATAACGTAAGTACGAGGTAATGCGTATCAAGCCTACGCACTGCGCAAGCATGACGTGACGCTTACCCGAATCTCCTTTCTCACACTACATTCCCTTCTTTCTCTCCTTCCTTATTCCCCTTTTTCCTTCCATCTCTTCCTAAATTTATCCATGACTTTCTCTCTCTTGTCTTCGCTGAAGCACTTAAATCTACACTCTCTAAAAAGGCGAAGGTTGCGAGGAGACTTGATCGAAGTCTATAAATGGATGAAGGGCTTTAATAAAGGGGATGTCAATAAGATTTTGATAGTAAAAGGGCCAGGTAGGACGCGAAGCAATGGTTTCAAGTTAGACAAATTCAGATTCAACAAAGACATAGGCAAGAACTGGTTCACCAATAGAGTGATGGACGAATGGAACAGGCTTGGGAGCCATGTTGTTGGTGCCAATACCATAGATACATTCAAGAAGAGGTTAGATAAAGCCATGGATGGTGAGGTAAGGTGGGGTTGAGTGTACAGGAGCTGCCTTGAAACATTTGAAACATTTGAAACATTTATTAATAGCCTATTAGGCACAGTCACATATGTTGTTGTATGTATTGTTAGAGGCCAGCCTTTATATAAGCATAAGCTTTTCAGGCCAACCGGCCTCTTGCAGACTCCTTGCGTTCTTATGTTCTTATCTCATCTTTCCACTCCCTGTCCCTCCCCCCTTCCTTTCCCTTCTTATATTTTCTTTCTTTCCTTACCAATTCCCTTTTTCTTTCCATCTCTTCCTAAATCTGTCCGTAATCCTCAATACACACTCGTGTGTGTGTGTGTGTGTGTGTGTGTGTGTGTGTGTGTGTGTGTGTGTGTGTGTGTGTGTGTAATTCACCTCTTGGTCTGCTGCGGGTCTCTCTCGAGACAGCCAGCCGTTCCCCTACGGAAGAGCACAGAGCTCGTAGTACCGATCTTTGGGTAGGACTGAGACCACTCACACACAACACACCGCGACAACGAGGTCACAACTCCTTGCCTGACGTCGCGTACCTACTCACTGTTAGAAATACACGTGAAAGAAGATAAGCCCAGCTTATCTTCACCCGGCCGGGGAAGATAAGTTGGGTTTATCTTCTTTCACGTGTAGCCCCTGTGTGTGTGTGTGTGTGTGTGTGTGTGTGTGTGTGTGTGTGTGTGTGTGTGTGACTCGCGTCTCATCTACGTACTCGGCAATGGGTTTAAAAATCAATGCACAGAAAACAGAAATCATAGCACAGTGTATAAACCCCCAGAAGTGCCTCTCCACTTTCACATCAATGGAGATCCCATAAAAATAATAGAAAATTTTACATGCTTAGGCAGTGTTGTCTCCTCTGACTGCTCGCATGATCTAGAAATTCAGAGGAGAGTAAACCTTGCCGCCACTGCTTTTGGCCGCCTGAGAGAAAGGGTCTTCTCAAATAACAACCTCCGAGTAGACACCAAGGCTGCTGTGTACAGGGCTGTATGCATATCCATACTGGTTTACGGCTCTGAGGGATGGACCTTATACAGACGTCAGATTAACATCCTGGAGAAGTTCCACATCCGATGCATCCAAAGGATTGTGGGAGTGACATGGAAAGATAAAGTAACCCACGACGAGCTCTACCATCGGACTCAGACCAGCAGTATAGAAACCCTCCCGGCACAGCGACACCTGCGCTGTCTGGGTCACGCCATCAGAATGCCTCAGCATCGACTACCAAGCCAATGCTATATGGCCAACTTAGGGAAGGAGGTAGAACTACAGGAGGTCCAAAGAAGCGTTATAAAAATCAATTCAAAACCCTTCTAAAGAGGTGCAACATCCAACCCAAAGACCTAGAGACACTGGCGACGGACAGGCAAGCCTGGAGGGCTGCATGTGTAAATGGAACCACCAGAATCAAACAAGAGAACTCAAGAAAAAGAGCAGAGCAACGTATCCAACGACACCAACGCAACCTAGGAGCCGCACCTGTGGGACAACATCCCTGCCACAGGTGTGGTGAAGTGTGTGGCTCCCGCATAGGACTCAACAGCCATCTCCGGTGGCACCGACAGCACGACCCTTGATCATCGTCTTCATCATCATCATCATCATCATCTGCAGAGCAGTGGCGTCATCGACATCGATGGACTGCCACAAGCAAGCAAGCAAGTGTGTGTGTATGTGTGTGTGTGTGTGTGTGTGTGTGTGTGTGTGTGTGTGTGTGTGTGTGTGTGTGTGTGTGTGTGTGTGTGTGTGTGTGTGTGTGAGTGTGTGTGTGTGTGTGTGTGTGTGTGTGTGTGTGTGTGTGTGTGTGTGTGTGTGTGTGTGTTCTTGTTTCTGCGTCCACCTGATCTAGACTCAGCTGCGTGCATTCCTAGCTCCAAGTTCCCCAAAACCAGCGTCTTTTCGCAGCCTACCTCCTGGAGCGAGGCACATACTATGTACACAAGGACTCTAGGCTCCTTGCCGTACACACCAAACACTTTGATGGCTCCCCCGCCAGTGCATCGTGTTTCGATCAAGCGGCCGCGCAGCCCCGACAAGGGCGAGACGCTGCGGCTGGTGCTGGAGCCGCCGTCGGTGCCCGCCAGGAAGAGGCGGCTCGGCAGCCACCCGTGTCTTCACGTGGATGACCACAACCGTGTGCTGGGTTCGGTGAACGGCCACGCGTGCCTCGTCCAGCTGGACTCCGGGGCCCAGATCACCTTCCTCTTCCACACCATGGCCAAGAGGCTGGGGCTGATCACCGGCACGGAGCCCACCGAAAAGCAGGACATCGACCTCTGGATCGGCTCGCGGGTGCTGGACGTCATAGAGCTGAAGGCCGTCCCCATCAGTTTGGGGGGCGGTGTGGAGATGGTCGGCCCCGCCACTGTGTTCCCGGCGTGGCTGGAGGACATGTACGACGCAGACGAGGTCGTGCTGGACGCCCACCACTTGCGGCGCGGCCGCATGGTGCAGGTGTTTCGGCCTGACGGCAGCGACCTCTTCGTCTGCCGCCCGCAGCAGCTGCGGCGGAGGCCGAGGAAAACGGAGCGCTCCGTGGAGCCTGACGTCCTCTGGGTGCGGCGGGAGGGCGGCGCGGCGCGGGCCAGGCCCATGACGGTGCTGCTGGACACTGGCGCCCAAGGCTTCCACGTGTCTGAAAGACGCCGCAAGCTGCTCCTCGCAAGCAGGAAAGGCCGCAGGCCGCCCAAGCGCATCGTGCTGGACTTGGGCGACGGCTGCCGCGTGAACGCCGCGCCGCTGGAGGAGGTGGCCTCCAACGACCATGACTTTGTCATGGGCGTCTCCCTCCTGTGCAAGTACGGCGCCGTGCTGGACCACGCCCGCCACACGCTCGCCTTCAAGACCGGCTCCCAGTGGCGGGAGGTCAGCACACAAGGCCCTCAGCAGGGGGTGGTCACCACACAAAGGTTCCACTAGCAGCTCGTCGGGAACAAGGTGGTGGAGGCGAGAAAAGCGTGTGAGGATAACAGTTACATGGCACACTAAACACCAAGCCAGCACCTAGGCTCACAGGGAAGGGTGTGGCCAACACACCTCCAAGTAAAGGAGAGATTTATGTTCATGGACGGTGAGCTTAGGTGTGGTTAAGTTTACAGGAGCTGCTTCGAATAAGCCCACCGGCCTTGCAGACTCCTTATGTTCTTCTTTTCTCTATCTCTGTATCTCTCTCCATCTACCTCTAATACTTTTCAGGCGTACATTAAGAGAGTTTCCGGAGACTAGGAGGCTGTGTCTGAGGGAACACTAATGTCTTTGGGGGTTGACCCAACAAGTCCATATTTCTTTGAACATGTTGACTGACCACTAAACGCACAGCGGAGAAGACTTTTCTTGTCAAGGTCCTTTGCTTTTTACCAACTCAGCGTGAATTAGCCACAAAGCAATTCCTCGTGAGTGAAACAACGGCACCCAAGCTGTTTTTGTAATCTTTTCTCTTAATTTCCTCGATGATGCAACATTGCGGCGGAACTTAGGAGTCAAAAGACTGCCCGTAAGAGGAGGGGAGTTGATGAGACGAATAGCCTTAGACTCCACTCTGTCCAAGAGAGCAAGAGAGCCGTAGCTGAGTCGACAGAGTGACGGCGCCGCGTTCAGGAGGACGCGAGTTCAATCCCCCCCCGGTGCCACCAAGCTGGGATTTTTCAGCCGCCGCCGAGTGGCTTAAAAACTACCCACATGCTGTCCAGAAGACCACCTATCAACCCGGACTTTAGATTCTATGATTAAAAATGAGCTCCGGGAGGGCAGCATGAGCCAATGCAAGATGGCGCAACTATAAACACTCGCCTGCGCCAGAACGGGCTGGGCCGACCATCAGGCCCCACCGGGAAGAAGCCTTGGGTCGACCATCAGGCCCCACCGGGAAGAAGCCTACCGGCGCAATATGCCGCGACGTAAAAAAAAAAAATAAAAAAAAAATCCCGGAGGGTTTAAGAATATGGGCTTTACTTATTTACTATCTTATTTACTAATTATTTACTATCTTTTTTACTGTCTATCACTAGCTAAATAAAACTACCCATTGAGACACTAACACAACCCCTACAAAAGCCTTATCAAATGTGGGAGTGTATGCTCTTAAACGTTTGAGAATGTGGTCCAGAAGGTCATGAGACTCAGAACAGGCGTGGGTTGGTGTGGCCGGGCAGAAGCAGCAGCATCCAACAGCTTCTCGCGAGGCCGACTTTAACGCCGGTGTGTCGGGGAGCAGGCGAGGCGGCGCTTAACGAACGAGAAAAATGTCACAAACTGGAACGAACCCAGACAGGGAACGACGGTAATGATACGGACAGCCTCCCCCTTGCTTGAACACACACACACACACACACACACACACACACACACACACACACACACACACACACACACACGGACTAACTGCCTGACTGACTGGTTGAGTGAGTGAGTGACTGACTGACTGGATGACTGACTGACCGACCGATCGACAAACAAACAGACGGATACACACACACACACACACACACACACACACACACACACACACACACACACACACACACACACACACACACACACAGACATTGTTGTCGATTGTTACTGCGAAACTGAGGTAGCAACACTCATATGATTGCGTAATTTTATCTGTAACTAAAATATTCTATGTCCTCGAATACTAAATGTTAGGTAGACAAGTTTTCTATCACACACAATAAATGCTGCCAAAACCTCGCTGTGAATCTATAACGGGAAAATCAACGCTATATTTCCTTTCATATTCTTCGTAATTTTATAAATTGTACGATTAAGTGTCACTGCTTCTTCTGTGTCCGTGGAAGGAGGCATTTCAACGACGGTTTCTTTAATGCTTTGTTTGTCTTCGCGCTCTGACACTTCATTCTCTTTACTGTCTTCCCTTCCTTGGCGAGCAAAAGCAATGGACTGACGGTTTTCTGGATGTTGTTTTTGTCTTCGCGTTTTACACTCCTAACTGTCTTCCCTTCCTTGGCGAGCAAAAGCAATGGACCGATGGAATGGACTTTACTGTTGTGTTTGTCTTCCCGTTCTCCTTTCCTCCCTGTCTTCCCTTCCTTAGCGTAATACACTGACGGTATCCTCAATGTCCTGTTTGTCTTCCCGTTCTCCTTTCCTCCCTGTCTTCCCTTCCTTAGCGTAATACACTGACGGTATCCTCAATGTCCTGTTTGTCTTCCCGTTCTCCTTTCCTCCCTGTCTTCCCTCTCTTAGCGCAATACACTGACGGTATCCTCAATGTCCTGTTTGTCTTCCCGTTCTTCTTTCTTCCCTTCCTTGGCCGCCTGAAAGTACCGTCCGCCGCCGTAACATTCGCGGCGGGGCTGGGTAAACACGGCCGTGATGAAGGTCGGTGCATACGGTGAGGTGCGGCGCCTTAACTTCAGACGTGCCAGACAGATACAGCGGCTGCACCTCCCTCGCTGCGGCCCTCCCCTCCCGACGCCGCTCCATCCCCTTCACTGTTGGCTGCCCCCCTTCTCTATCTATCGACCTATCTATTTATCTATGTGTATGTATCTGCGTTATCTACCTCTTTCTTGATTTTACATGTTACGTCTCTCCAAGTACGTCGCGTGGTTTCTCTGAGGCTCCAAACACCGTTCCATTAAGGCTACTAATTGAATTTCTTCCTTTTACGAGATCGATTCTTTCATTCTTTTGGGGGGAAAGCGATGCGAAGCCAAAGCGAAGCCAAAAGTCTCCATTGTATCCGAGGAAGATATTAACTTCCGCAAAATAAATACGCAAGATGTATGTAAAGAGTTTTGGTTCAGCTCGAGGATTACAACTTTAGGGGCCGCGGAGCCTGGAAGATTTGGCCCCGGCCCGCATGACCGGTCCATCATGGGGCCGCGCGGGCACGCCGGGGAGGCGGCAGTGTGACTACAGGCTTCTTAACGTGCCCCTTTCACTTATACATACACTCTTATCTTTATCTAAGCATTCACTCATCATTCATATAAAACCCATAATGGAATTATTTTCACAGCATGAATTTCAACTCTGTAAATAGCACAGGCTTGTCGGTGAGCCACAAAGGTTGGAATGTTGCTGACAACTACCACAAGTCAATGAAATGGGTACTCACCTTGCGTGTCGACGGAGAAGTACCCCTGGCCGTCCCCGCCGGTGATGGCGTACAGCAGCTGGTCAATGTCGGGATCCCGGGCCTCCAACGTGATGACCTCAGCGCCGGGGGGCAGGTTCTCCTTGACCCAAGCCCGCAGCACGCGCTGGGGGAACATCGGGGGACCCAAGTTTTCATCCACGCCGTGGACTTGGACGAAGAGGCTGGCGTCAGCGCTCAGGGCGGGATTGCCGCCGTCCTGGGCCCGGACCGTCACGTTGTAGGACTGCCGCGCCTCAAAGTCCAGCGGCTGGGCGAGGCGCACGACGCCGGTTTTCTCGTCGATACGAAAAACATACTCGTGGCCGCTGACGAGGCTGTAGGTCAGCTGGCCGCCAATGCCTAGGTCCGGGTCGGTGGCCTGCAGGGACGCCACCACCGCGCCCAGCGGCAGGTCCTCTGGAATGTCAACCCTGAGGCTGCGGGCGGCACCGAAGTCTGGCAGACAGTCGTTGATGTCCAGGACCGTCACCATGAGCCGGGACAGCGCAGACTGCGGGTGTTCGGGCGCGCCGTCCCACGCCTTCACCCGCAGGTCATACTCGCTCCGCCGCTCACGGTCCAGGCCGCCCAGCATGTACACAATGCCAGTCGTTCTGTCAACCGTGAACTCGTCCACATCCGACACCAACTCGTACGTTATCTGGGCGTTCAGACCCTCGTCCGCGTCCTGGGCAGTGATCTGAGCCACGCTGGTGCCGTTCCGCGTGTTCTCGGGGAGGTGGAGGCTGTAGCTCACACGATTGAACTCAGGAGCGTTATCATTCACGTCGACCACTTTGACTGTAAGATTCCTCGACACACTCCTGTGCGGGACGCCGAGGTCATACACAGTAATGTTAAGGAAATACTCTGGCGTCCTCTCGCAATCAAGCTCAGCCACCACCTTCAAGACCCCTGTTTCAAAGCCTATCTTGAACACCGAGTCCGTGTCACCGCTGGAGACGGCGTACACCACACGGCCGTTGTGGCCCCGATCATGGTCCTTCGCCGCCACAGTCAGCAGCTCGGTGCCGATACTCGCATCCTCGCGGACCTTGACGATGCTGGGAAACTTTTCTGGGAGCTCTGGCGGGTGGGAGTTGAAGCCGTAGCGAAGCGGCAACAGGGCGTAGTGTTCCTCGGCGGCGTTGTTCTCCGCCGCGGCCGCTTCCACTTCCTCAGCCTTCGATCCTATATCCGTTTCGTGACACTCGACGTGGGAGTGTTGCTTGAGGGCGGCCTGGCCATCTTTGCGTTTGGTGATCACCGCGACCGTCACACTCGTGGGGTCTGACACGTGGGTACCGTCGGTGGCCGTCACATTGAGAACATACGTCTTATGAGGATCACCAGGCATCACAGCCTTCCTGAGGTCACACGTGAGAGCCAGCACACCCGACGAACTCTCAACGGACCAGCACTCTTCGTCCATGTCATTGTGTAGCCTGTAGCTGATGATGCTTCCGTTGTCAAGGTCCACAGCCGAGAGAGCAAGGACACTGGTGCTGACTGGAGCGTCCACGGAGACCCAACCTCTGCAGTCCACGCCGACGAACTGCGGCCGGTTGTCATTCACGTCACGAACCTTTACCTTCACTGTTGTCTCCGTCTCCCTCTTGAAAGGCGTGCCCCAGTCCGACGCACGAACTTTGATGCTGTAGACTCTTCGCTGGGCCTCGAAGTCCAGCACGGCGGAGGTTCGCATTGTCCCGTCGAAAGGGTCAATCACGAAGGGAACTTGGTCCAGATTGGCAATACTGTACGACAGGAAACGGTTCTCTCCCGAGTCTGCATCTGTGGCGACCATGCGTGTGACGTAAGACCCCGTCGGCTCATTCTCGTCCAGCGTCACCTCCGTGTTGGGCGTGTTGAACTGAGGCACGTTGTCGTTGGCGTCAAGAATTCTAATTATAACCTTGGCCGAGGACTGTTTCCTGAGGGCGTTGCTGGCCTGGTCCACCGCCGCCACCGTCAGGCTGTAGTAGGCCGTCAGCTCATGGTCCAGCCAGTCAGCCGTTGATATAAGGCCTGTGCGAGGGTTTATAGAGAATTTTTCGTCTTCATTCCCTGCCACGATCCTGAATAGCACTCTGCCGTTGATGCCCTGGTCCGTGTCCGAGGCGGCCACCCGCACCACGGGGGTTTGGGGCGGCGCCTCCTCGCTCACCGCCTCCTCGTACTGCTCCCGCGCAAACACCGGCGCGTGGTCGTTGACGTCGGCAATGTTGACGTGGACGCTGACTCTCGTCCTGCGCGAGGGAGTCCCACAGTCGACGGCCTGGATGGTTAGGTTGTAGCCTTCTGGCGCCAGCTCGCGGTCCAGCAGCTTGAGCACCGCAAGATTGTACTCCTTGTCGTGGACCTGTGTGACGCTGAAGAGCCTGTCGGGGTCCCCGGCCACGATGACCACCTGGTCCACGCGGCCACTCTCGCCCTCGTCCTCGTCGTCCACCTTGATGATGGCGTATATGTGGGTGTGGGCGTGCTCGACCACGTGGGGCAGATGCTGCACCGAGATTCTTGGCGCGTGGATGTTGACTTGGTACATCTGGACCTCCACTGTGGCTCGCGCCGCGGCGGAGGCCCGCGTGTTATGTGGCTGCGGCCCGCGGTCCTGGGCGAGGACTGTTATCCTGTGTGGCCGCCCATAGGTGTGGGAGAGTGGGCGTGTTATGCTCAGGACGCCCTTGGTCGGGTGAACGGCGAACAGGTTTGACGTGTGGTCCTGCACCAGGTAGTAGACCTGGCCGTTGATGCCGTCGTCGGCGTCGTGGGCCGTCACGGAGAGGAGCGGCGTGTGGAGCGACGCGTCCTCGCCCACACTCACCTGGTACGACGTGAGAAAAAACAACGGTATGTTATCGTTCGTATCTAGCACCCGCACCGTCACGCTGGCCCTGGCCTTGAGGGGCGCACCGCGGCGGACGGCACTGCGGGCCTGCGCCTCCACCACTAAGTTGTACCGCTCCCGCCGCTCACGGTTCAGCACGTCCCGTAACCCTGTTTTTGTCCTCACGTGCAGCACCACGACGCCGCCAACCACCTCCGACTCGGCCGTGAAGAAGCCGTGCGTGTCCCCGTCAGCTATAGTGTACGTGACGTGGGTGGTGGGCGGCAGGTTCTCGAGGGACACGCCCATGAGCTCCTTCCCGGACACGTGCGTCCTGGGCATCGAGTTCTCGTAGATGCTAACATTGTACCAGTCCCTCAGGAACCTGAGAGACTTCGGGCTGGCTGCCGCGGCGGCTCTCCAGCACAGCCACGGCACCCCCAGCAGAAGCACCAGAAGGAAGAGACGCGAGGGTGGCCGCGGCCGCCGGCTGAGAGGTGGCCTGTCCGGGGCGTGGCGTGCGGGAGGCGGCGGGGCCAGCAGCGTCCGCAGGCCCGCTCCCTGGGCCATCATGTCATCATGTCACGTGAGGGCGGGGATCACCTGCAACGAGACGACACAACGTTACACGTGTGCACACACACACACACACACACACACACACACACACACACACACACACACACACACAGGTGTATGTATGGTTAGCATCAAATATTTAGATCATAAAAATATGCCTTCGAAAGAAGCCTTGCACCTGCATTACCTGCCAAAAACACTTTCTAGGAAACACGCAACCAACAAACAGAGGAATTAAAAAAAGAACCAGAGAAAAATGAAGATGAATCGAGAAAGAAATGAAACAAGAAAAGGCGACGAAGACCCTAGGAATACAAAACATCATCTGGGAATCGTGTGTGTGTGGCGTGCATGCAATATGTCCTCGGCGACAGAGTTCCATCGGGCGACGCGAGGCCGGCGATGCATTGCCCAGGTGTTTCATCCCTCACTGCCGCCACAACACACCTCGCCACAGCCCGCCGCGACGCTCGGGATTAAAGAAACGCTGTGCGCTCGAGGACTCCATTCACACCACCTTGCCCAGGCCCGTCAGGAAGGCGCGTGTGTGTGCATGTGTGTGAGGGTGAGAGACAGACAGACAAATATTCAGACAAACAGATGAGCTGAGAAACAGACACAGACAATTTAGGTATTTTACAAGGAAGGAAGGAATGACGATTATAAAAACTATCGATTCAAAATTCAAAAGAGGTCAGGTATGCATTGAAACAGGATAAAAAATTACCGTAGTTATCATCAAACTGGAATGGAACATGACAGCAAAGAACAGTGTAGAGAGAGATAGAAACATTATAATCGTGACCTTATTAGTAATGACTCACTCCCTTCACCTCTTCTCTGTCAGTCACGGTCTACAGTCTCCCAAAAGGGTGAAAAACACATCAGTTATAATTACAGTCAGACTAGACGAATAAATACAGCAAAGAAGACAGCAAAGTGAAGAAGAAAAACAGCAGACTCCATACGAGACCCATTTCCCGAGACCTACACTCATGGGCAGCTCGACAGTCCAACACAATCACTGTAAGCTCCCAAACCAAACCATATTCACCACAATGCTCCGTTACTTCTACGCAATACTAGATACCAATAAAATTTTCCTGTGTAGTTTCCTAAAATTCCCTCTTTTTTATATCACCACCAAACACTTTAGAGATACAAGTAATTTTTTTTGTCCTATTGTATGTTTGGTTGGTGAGCTTACAAACTTGCTGTATTGGACTGTAAAACTGGCCCTCAGGCATTCACGGTCCAGAGTCCCCCGAAGCTTTTCCTCAAACCCAAACAGCAGCAGCAGCGCCACGACTTTTGTTACGGCGGGAAAGACAAATAGGAAAGGAGTTTAGAGAGTTGAGAGAGGAACATTCAGACCAGTCACCGCATAGGGTTGTTATATATCAGATATTTTTCAGGTAAACAAACAGATTACCACTTTATAATGTTTGCCCGCGTGTGTATGTGTGTGTGTGTGTGTGTGTGTGTGTGTGTGTGTGTGTGTGTGTGTGAGAGAGAGAGAGAGAGAGAGAGAGAGAGAGAGAGAGAGAGAGAGAGAGAGAGAGAGAGAGAGAGAGAGAGAGAGAGAGAGAGAGAGAGAGAGAGAGAGAGAGAGAGAGAGAGAGAGAGAGAGAGAGAGAGAGTTAAGCCACTACGAAAATCTATTAACACACATATACACACACACACACACACACACACACACACACACACACACACACACACATACTCAGGCCTTAATACCTCAAGCAATCAAAGTCGAGCGCAAAAAATGGATGGCGATTAAGAGACAATCCAAACGCCATCAACTCTGCCAGCAAGCCACCGCTGAAAGGGAACTGCGGACCGCCGATAACACGAGAGGGGCGACACAAACACACACAGGGATGCACAGTGCTTAAGGAGACTACAAGCGGCCAGACAGACGGACGGCTCACCCATTACAGCTCCTGAGAGTACACACACGATACTACACACGACTATAAGGAGACTACGAGGGGCCAGACAGACGGACGGCTCACACATTACAGCTCCTGAGAGTACACACGATACTACACACGACTATAAGGAGACTACGAGAGGCCAGACAGACGGACGGTTCACACATAACAGCTCCTGAGAGTACACACACGATACTACACACGACTATAAGGAGACTACAAGCGGCCAGACAGACGGACGGCTCACACATTACAGCTCCTGAGAGTACACACACGATACTACACACGACTATAAGGAGACTACGAGGGGCCAGACAGATGGACAGCCTACGCATGGCAGCGCCTGGGAGTGGGTTATTCAGCAACTTTTCTCCGCATCCATAAGCATATCGTCAGCCTCATAAAATAATCGCCTAAGTCATTTTTCAGCGATTTCCAGGTTTCTGTCTACATCAATTTTCCAGCATGTGACGCCCATTTTTGTATAGTTGCCTTCGACATTCAGGGTTTGAGTGTCCTAGAATTGGCCTCTTCATTTCTGCCTAAACCTTAACCCAAATGAGATAATGACAGTTCTTTTCTGATTTCCTGTAAAGTATAAAATAATGACTTAGGCGATCTGTTTATGAAGGTGACGATATATAACCTCCTTTCAAAGCTTTTAGTGGTGTTTCCCTCAACTACTTATCAGTTCAGTTTGTTTCAGTTTGTCATACTCTAAGGATTAATTCTGCGCTCCTGTTGCTGAAGCTTCAAGAACTAAGATCCAAAACGCAATTTGCGCAGTTTCTTGCGGTAATACAGTGATTTATGCGTCGAAGGTCAGGATACTTACGTGGTCCGACTGCTAACGCTTCAAAAATATGACCTGAGACTCTATTTGCTCAGTTTCTTGCAACAATACAGTGATTTCTGGGTCGAAGGTCAGGATAACTTATGTACTCCGATTGCTAAAGCTTCTAGCAACACAACCCAAGACTCTATTAGCGCAGTTTCCGGCGGTCATGCAGTGATTTCTGGGTCGAATTTCAGGATAACGTCGATGTTCCTGTTGTTAACGATTCTAGAAATACAAGTCTCCATTGAAGTTATTTCTGGGTCAAAGGTCTGAATAAATGCGCTTCGGTTACTAACGCTGTGAGAGTTACAAGCCAAGCCTCCCTTTATCCAGATAGCATCGTGGAGGTAATTTGAAGGTCCTCAGATCTATACAGCATAATCGAGGTGGCAGATACGAGTACAATTTGAAGTTAACTACTGCGCTTTGGTTACTAATGCTGCGAGAATTACAACATAAGCTTCCCTTCATCTAGCTAGCAATATAGGGGTAACCTGGAGGCCCCTCAGATCTGAACGGCACAAACGAGGTGAGGTTTAACTAGTGGCAGATGCATTTTACATCTTTGCTCTAACTGCTAACGCTTCCAGAACTTCAACCCAAGCCTCCCTACATCCAGATAGCAACGTGGAGGTAACCTGGAGGCCCTTAGATCAGAACACGATAATCTAAGTGGGACGTGACCAGTGACAGATGCAATTTAAGGATAATTTCTGCGCTCTGCTTCCTTTCGCTTCAAAATATAAGACCCAAGACTCATTTTGAACGGTTTCTAGCGGTAATACATTGATTTCTGGGTCGAATGTCAGGATAACTTATGGACTCCGACTGCTAACGCTTCAAAAATGTGACCAAAGACTCTATTTCCTCAGTTTTTTTTGTGTGTGGTAATACAGCGATTTTTGATTCGAATGTCGGGATAACGTCTATGTTCTCTTGTTAACGATTCTAAAACAACAACCCAAGCTTCCCTTCATCCAGAAAGCAACGTGTAGGTAACGTGTAGGCTCTCAGATCTCTGCCAGGAGGGTCATTTGTATTGTCTCCCGTTAGCGCAGGGAACGAATGCAAACCTAATTATGTTCCTCCGGTAAGTTTGCATTTAATATCCCCGGCAGGCAGGCAGCCAGGACGCTGATTAATTTACATG
>NC_066512.1:3381457-3391457 GCF_024679095.1 Eriocheir sinensis
GAGGCTCAGCCCTGGACGCTGCTGCCGCCGCCGCGCCTGCGCAGCCCCGACCGGCGGGACATCCTGGGACAGCGCTGGCTGTCTGATGACGTCATGGACCTGGCCCAGGAACTGCTGCAGCGGCAGTTCCCGAACACTCGCGGCTTGTACGCCAGCGGCGCCGCTTTCACCCTGCCGCCCCTGCAGCCCGGCAGCGGAGCGCTCTTCCTGCAGGTGGTGAACCGGTCCACGCCGATGAGCCTCGCCTCCATGGCGGACTACGGCCGCACGGGGGGCAGCCACTGGCTACTGCTGTCCTCGTACGGCGCGGCGCGCCCCGGCCAGCTGGCCGTGTACGACTCGCTCTACGACACGCTCTCCGCCTCCACGGCCGCCCTGGTGCGGCAGCTGCAGGAGCTGCACGCCCCGCCCCCGGGCGCCGTCATGCGGCCCGTGCAGCGCCAGCGGGACGGCTACAGCTGCGGTCTCTTCGCCCTCGCCTTCGCCTTCAGCATCGCCCACGGCCAGGACCCTTGCCGCATGCGCTACGTGCGGGCCCGCATGGCGCGCCACCTGCTGGCGTGCCTCGAGCGGGGCACAGTGACGCCCTTCCCCAGCGAGCCCAAGGACACGATGGGCTAAGAACCTTCACCTTCAAACACAGAGAGGAGGACTTAGGCAGCGACAGGAAGGATAAAGAGTGGGTCTCTGCTTCGCCTCTGTTCACAGCTGTGTCCAGTGTCGCGACAACTGCTGGAGCTGTCTTTCAGCAGTCCATATGTTTCAGTATTTACTTCATACTTTTTCTACAAATCAAAAAGACGTTAGTACTCTACATTTTATCTTCGGAGCTTCAGCAGGAATGGCAGGTATTTGTGCACAAACACCGAAAGAATAATTGATAGAATTGATAACATTCAAGACTCTTAGATTTATGAGATATTCATTTAATACGTGTCTCATAAATCTGCGAGTCTTGAACGTTATCACTTTATTAATTATCCTTTCCGGCCTTCGTGTGCTGGCCATTATCTGTCAGCTCGATCCTGGCCGACCTGCGTGCAGTGACTCAGTGTTTCGTGCGTGTGGATGTTTCTCACGGCGTGCGAGGCCAAAGCCTTATTTTGTGTCTGCTGTAATGTTACCTGGTCGCTTCTGCTTGTCGTGGTGAGTGGCACCGAGGGACACTGCATGGCGGGGATGGCAAGGCTTTGTGTGATGAGTTGTGGTGCTGCTGGGCGGCTCCTGAGGCCGTACAGGTCTGTCAGGGCGTCTGCTTCCTTCCGTCTTCCCGTGTGTTCCTTCCCCGCACGGCCACCTGCCGCTCCAAATAATTTCCCTTGGCTTGAGTTTTCCCCTACGGACGTGCCTTGGGCAACATAGTGTTTCTTCCCTGTGCTATTGTTTTGATTTTGTTCTTATTTGTTTTGGTTTTCATTTCATTTTATAGTTGTATTTTTTCACTGTCACTGACGGTTCGGTGCGCCGTGAGTTGCCTTGAGTTGCCGGGACGCGCTAGTGTGCGTGGTGTTGTCCGCATGATGTGCAGTAGTACACATCCTGCCGCTGGTTGTGGCGAGGCTGCCGCGTGGAGGGCGTGGGGTGGCGTGAAGGCGCGGCCAATGCGGCACTCCCGCAGGGAGGGGGAACGCTGGCCCCGCGAACACGAAAACGAGGAAGCTTTTCTATGTATTTATGCGCCTCCTCGGTGCAGTGGTTAGCGTCCCTGACTACGAATCTGCAGGCATGGGTTCGAATTCTGGCCTGGGCAGTCGGCGTGCAGCTAGATAAGGTAAAAATTAGGCCAAGTAAAAGAAGCCAATAAGCCAAGAAACGTGAGGCAAATGTAAACTAAAAAGCAGGTGAAGCAAGGCAGGTAACGGGAGGCAACTAAAGGTGAGACAGGTAATGTAAATAGTGCCGTGAAAGTCATTAAGCCAACAAAAACTATGTTAAACAAGCCTAAGGTAAACAAGGGAGGTAACCAGGTGAAGCAAGGTAAGGTAAGTCAATTAGAGGTGAGTCAGGTAAAGTAATTATGTAAGAAAAGTCATTGAGCCAGAAAAGTAAGGCGGATGTAAACTAAACCAAGGCAAGACAGGTGGAACAGGCAAGGTAAGCCAACTAAAGGTGAGTCAGGTAAAGTAGTTAAGCCAAAAAACAAATCGTTAAGCCAAGAAATTCCGATAAAGAAACAAAGAAACAAACACGACAGAAAGAAAGGATGGAAGGAACGAGGACACGAAGAAAGGAAGAAAGGAAACAAAGAAAAAAAGGGAGGAGATATAAAGAGAAGATGGAAAACACAAGGCAAAGAAAAAGAGGAAGGAAGAAAGGAAGACAGGAAGAAGAAAGGCAGGAAACAAAAAAAAAAAAAAAAGAGCTAAGGTAGAGCTAGAAAACAAAAAGCAAAGAAAAAATAAATAAGAAAAGTAAAAATTTAAGTAAGTAATTAAATAGGTCAGCAAAGCCAGGTGACGTGTATCACTGTATGGGCGCCGCGGAGAAGGCCTTATTAGTCGCCGCCACCTCCGCAGCACTGTGCCGCCCCTCAAAGCCAACCTGACACACAAGAAAAGATCAGAAAAGGACGTCACGAAAAGCAAGCCTCCTCCAACACCACCTTCTCCACGACAAGACTTTCCCGAGGAAGTAGCCTGGATACAGGAATATGTCCACACGCCTCAGTCACGTGAATCACAAGAGGAACGTCGGCCAAGGCTTTAGGGAAAGAGATGATGGGCTTCCTCGAAGACTGAAGAGGCAAAAGACGAAGGGGAAGAGGAGACGAAAAAGGAACACACACACACACACACACACACACACACACACACACACACACACACACACACACACACACACACTGATGACAAACAGGTAAATGCAAAGCAAATTTCAAGGAATAAACACACACGTAACTCCAGACCAGTGGTTCCCAAGCAGGGTCCATGAACCGAATTTCAAGTGTTCAATAGAAACTCTAATTATTTTTAAATTCATTACACTGGCATCAGGAGACATGCGGCTCGGAATAAAATTCATACTACACAATCCTTAAAACTTAGATGCTTAAATTACTCTACATTAGCTAAGGCACCTGGGTGTCAAACTCACGGCCCACGTGGCAAATGTAGACATCGGGATGGCCATGAGTGGCCCGCGAGGTGACAGGAAGATTTGTTGCCTCCTGTGGGGGTCCACAGGTGAAAAAGTGACTGGAAAAGGGGAACGGGACAAAAGGTAGGGGAACACTGATCTACAGGCCAATAAGCTACATGGCATTAGCGTAAAGCCGTAGTTCCGCTATATTACAACAATGACTCCCGGGGGTTAGAACCAGGCCCTGTGAGTACAAGTCGGGGCAGCAAACGTCTCCTGTCCTGTGTATCTGACTCGTAGATTAGAGTAGATGGTAGCAACAACAAACAGCCTAGTTAGGACCAAGAGGTGGAGGTGGTGGTGGTGGTGGTAGTAATGGTGTCGTGGTGGTTGTTATGGTGATTTCAGAGGTGGCAGTGGTGTTGGTAATGCTAACTATATAGTCGATGGAGGTGTTGGTGATGGTGGTGGTGGTATCACTGGTGTTGTGGTGACGGAGTTGGTGATTGCAGCGCTAGTGGTGGTGGTGTTGATGATAACTGTGCAATGGTGGTGGTGGTGATGGTGATGACAGTACAAGTTATAGTGGTGTAAGTGGTGTTTTTGTGCTTGTGGTAGTACTTGTAATGGTACAAGTTGTGGTGATGGTGATGAAGGAGTAGATAGTAGTTAATGGTGGTGGTATTGGTAGTGGTGGAGGTGGTGATGATGGTGTAGATAGTAGTTAATGGTGGTGGTATTGGTAGTGGTGGTGGTGGTGATGATGGTGTAGATAGTAGTTAATGGTGGTGGTATTGGTAGTGGTGGTGGTGGTGATGATGGTGTAGATAGTAGTTAATGGTGGTGGTATTGGTAGTGGTGGAGGTGGTGATGAAGGAGTAGATAGTAGTTAATGGTGGTGGTATTGGTAGTGGTGGTGGTGGTGATGATGGTGTAGATAGTAGTTAATGGTGGTGGTATTGGTAGTGGTGGTGGTGGTGATGATGGTGTAGATAGTAGCTAATGGTGGTGGTGATGGTAGTGGTGGTGGTGGTGGTGGTGGTGATGATGAAGTAGATAGTAGTTAATGGTGGTGGCAATGGTAGTGGTGGTGGTGTAGATAGTAGCTAATGGTGGTAGTGGTGGTGGTGGTGGTGATGATGGTGTAGATAGTAGCTAATGGTGGTGGTGGTGGTGGTGGTGGTTGTAGTGTGGACAGCGGCATCAGGGCAGGAAGGCAGGTGGTCGCGTGCCTCCCAGATGTAACTTAGCACAATGACTGCACCGGCGCGGCCACATCACCCTTACTCAACGCCGTGCCACCCCGCCCTGCCCTGCCCTGCCCTTCATTTCACTTCCTTTCAATGCCCTCCCCTTCCATCCCTTTCCTTTCCTTTCCTTTTCTTTCCCATCCCATCCCTTCCCTTTCCTTTCCTTCCCTTCCCTTCCCTTTCTTTTAATGCCCTCCCCTTCCATCCCCTTCCTTTCCTTTCCTTTTATTTCCCATCCCTTCCCTCTCTTTCCCTTCCATTTCCTTCCCTTTCCTTCCTTTCTCTTCCCTTGCTGTCCCTTTTCTTTCCTTCCTTCCCTTCCTTCCATTTATTTCCTTCCTTCTTTCCTGTCCTTCCTTTCCCTTCCTCTTCCTTCTGCCCTGCCCTGCAATACCCACGACAAGGCAGCGGAAGGGAGGGAGTGGGGGAATGCAGAAGCGGGGTGAATGGTGGAATGCAAGGCCAGAACGAATATCAGGAGGCCGAAGGGAGTGTCTGAAGGTTGAAGGATGGCCAGAAAGTAGGAGCTCATCTTAAGAGTTAACAGAGAGGAACACAAGGCTAGATCGAGCACTTAGACGCCTAAAAGAGTAGCGTAAAGGTTGAAAGACGGCCAGGAAAATAGACGCCGATCTAAACCGTTTATAGAGAGGAATGGAAGGCAAGAACGAATACTCTAAAAAAATTATCCAATGTTGGCGCAGGCAAGTGTTTATAGCGGCGCCGTCTTGCTTGGCTTACGTTGCCCCCCGGAGCCACTCTTTAGAGAGAAAATCTAAAGTTCGGGTTGGCAGGTGGTCTTCGGGGCAGCATATGGATAGTCTCACGCCACTCGGAGGTGTCTGAATAATCCGGGCTGTGGCGGCGGGCATGTCTCAAACCTGAGGCCTCCTGGCCGTGACGCCGGCACGCTAACCGCTCAGCCACGGCCATTATATATAACAGCGAAATATCTAGCTAGATATATAGATATAAATAGATAGATGGGTAGACAGATAGAAAGATAGAAAGATAGAAAGAGAGATTTACAGAGACAGAGAATGAGATAGAGTCTGACGAAGAGAGAGAGAGAGAGAGAGAGAGAGAGAGAGAGAGAGAGAGAGAGAGAGAGAGAGAGAGAGAGAGAGAGAGAGAGAGAGAGAGAGAGAGAGAGAGAGAGAGAGAGAGAGAGAGAGAGAGAGAGAGAGAGAGAGAGAGAGAACACCCACATTTTCCAGACTAGTTCTACAGCCATTCCAAGACTTCCTTCCACCCAAGACTCGCTCACAGGACTCGTCGCCGCCTCTCAGCATTCACTCCTCGCTCTTTGCTCGGCCGCTCCCTGCCTGCCTTTCACGCCTGCCTTTCAAAACTTATCTTCCATCGAACCTGCGACTTAACTAATGCAATAATCTCTCCGCAAGAATTTATTTAACTTTCAAGGGCGATGTTCATTGCTGCTCGCCTTAACGTTTTCTTCTCTTATATATTCTTTTTCTGGAATTTGATTTTTTCTTTCTTATAGATTTTTTGGGGTAAGTTAAATTAGGGGGAATTTTCCGTAGAGTTCCTTAGTAGATTTTATGACTTTTTGTTACATTATTTGGCTCAACTTTTTTGTGTGGGGGGAGGTGGAAGAGGTTGTGTGTGTGTGTGTGTGTGTGTGTGTGTGTGTGTGTGTGTGTGTGTGTGTGTGTGTGTGTGTGTGTGTGTGTGTGTGTGTGTGTGTGTGTGTGTGTTTTACGCTATTGTTTGTACGGGCTTATCTATCGATCTGTTCGCTGTCTGTCTGTGTGTGTGTATATCTATCTGTCTGTCTGTCTGTCTGTCTGTCTGTCTGTCTGTCTGTCTGTCTGTATGTATGTATATGTCTCTCTCTCTCTCTCATCGATGCAGCAAATAAAGCGTACAGAATGTTGGGCTTCATTAAAAGAAACATTTTATTCAAGAATAAAGATGTAATACTCCCGCTCCCCACTTGGAATATGCGGTACAGTTTTGGTCTCCCCACCATGCAAAGGATATTGCTAAACTAGAAGGTGTTCACCGTCGAGCAACAAAAATGATCCCTTCCTTGCGCAACAAATCCTACGAAGAAAGGCTTTCCACCCTTAACGTGTTCTCTCTTGAGAAACGTCGCCTCCGAGGAAAACTGATCGAATGTTTTAAAATACTTAATGGTTTCACGAATGTAGACATAACAAAATTGTTTATGATCGATGACACTTTGCGAACGAGGAACAATGGCACAAAACTCAAATGTAGACAAGTAAATTCAGACTGCACCAAATTTTTCTTCACCAACGTTGTAGTGCGAGAATGGAATAAGCTCCCACCATCAGTGGTCCAGTGTAACACGACTGACTCCTTTAAAAACAAGCTCGACCGTCACTTCCTTGAACTTAATATTAACTAGAGTAGAAAAGCAACGTTTTGGAGCCATCTGATTAATGTAAAATCACTTAGGTTTAAGGACAGACCACCTAGTCTGGACCATGGGGTCTGTGTGGTCTGCTTTTCTATGTAAATCTATGTAAATCTCTCTCTCTCTCTCTCTCTCTCTCTCTCTCTCTCTCTCTCTCTCTTCCTTCTCATTCTCCCTCTCCCTCTCCCTCTCTCCCTCTCTCCCCCTTTCCCTGTCTCCTTCCCTCCTTCCCTTCCTTCCTCCTTCCTCCTTCCTTTCTTCCTCCTTCCCTTCCTTCCTTCCCTCCCTCCCTCCTTACACACACGTAGTATCCGCATAGTCAGGTTGTGTTGGGCGCCGCTGTACCGCTTTTTCCCAGCCTTGAATTGACACTGTTCATCACAAAACCTGGCGGGCACAAAGACGCCTTCGCCCTCTCCCGCCATCTCCTGCACCCGCCACTGAATAAACAACTTGTTATTTCACTGCAAACAGCCCTCGCAGCGGCCACCATTCACCCGTTTTCTATACTGCCCTGACGTCTGAGAGGTATGTCTGCCCTGCTGCTGCCCCCTGATGCTACAAGGGCCAACTATTCTCCATGTAAAGTGTCCAGAGTGTCCCGTTGGCGCACTTCCTAGCCCTCTCTTCTCTCTCTTTCCTTCCTGCATGTTCCTTTCCTATATGCACCTTACACCTCGAAGAACCGATAGCACAAGAAAGCGTGAGTGTAAAACTAGTTCTCTGCCACTAAAATAAGGAATGAAATGTAGATAAAGGATCGTAAGGTAAAGAAAATGAAACAAATGTGCTAGAAGGAAGACGAAAAAGTATCTGAAGAAGAAGTAGCGTAAGAAATTTGATATGGTAAACAACTTCTGCACCACTAAAAGAAAGACGGAAATGTAGATGAAGGATCGCTAACAAAAAAAATACGAATGTGTTGTAAGAAAGTTAAGAGAAAGATGAGAACACTACAATATTAAGAGGAAGATGAGAAACTAAAACTGGGAAAGCGTAGAGGAAGATGAAGAAAAAAGTAGAAAAAGAAGAGGAAGAAAAAGACGAAGGAGAAAAAAAAAGAAGTAGTAGAAGAAGAAGAAGAAGAAGAAGAAGAAGAAGAAGAAAGTTAAAGAATGTTAAACTAGTTCTCTGCTACTAAAAGAAAGAAGGAAATGTATCTACAGGATCGTTGACAAAAGAAAATATGAAACTGTTAGAAGGAAGACGAAAATATAAAAAAATACCGTTCCTATATGCACCTTACGCCCCCAAGAACCATTAAGATAAAGAAATAAATGTGCTAAACTAGTTCTCTGTTACTAAAAGAAAGAAGGAAATGTATATACAGGATCGTTGACAAAAGAAAATGCGAAGATGTTAGATGGACGACGAAAATATATCTTATAAACCGCTAACATATGCACCTTACGCCCCAAGAACCATTAAGATAAGGAAATAAAGGAAAAATGTGATAAAAAAGTTCTCTGCCATTAAAAGAAAGACAGAAATGAAGCTAAAGCATTGTTAGTATAAGAAAATGTAAATGTGTTTGAGGAATGACAAAAATATACCTAAAAAACCGTTAGCACAAGGAATTATAATGGTGTAAAACTATTTATGTACAGCTAGAGGACGAAAAAAATAGCTATAGTATGTTTTTATGTGCCTATAACTGGAATTTAATGAGTTTTATTTTATTTTCGATTTTTTTTTTTGGGGGGGGGGGGGACGTGAAATAAGGTGGTATTTTCCGTAGAGTTGTAGAAGACCATGATTTTTTTTCTTTTTACATTATTGGGTTCAGCTTTTGTGCGTGTGTGTGTGGGGGGGGGGGGGGGAGGGGGGGGGAGAGCAAAAAGTATCTAAAGAAGCATTAACAAGAGCAAATCAAAACGTGTTAAATAATTCCTTCACTGCTATAATGAGGATGAAAAAAAAACAATAGTATATTTCTGTATGCCTATTTTTTTTATTCTTTCTATATCCTTTCCACCAGTAGAAGAGAGAGGAAAAGTATATAAATAAGCATTAACAAGAGCAAGGCAAAGCAAACCGTGTTAAATAATTGCCTCACAACTGTAATGAATGAAAAAAACAAACTTGCCGAAGAAATAAGACGAAAAAAAAGCTATGCATCATGATTCTGTGTGCATAAAACAAATGTAATGAATGAAAGAAAACCTTGCCGAATAAATAAAACAAAAAAAAGCTATGCATCATGATTCTGTGTGCATAAAACAAATGTAATGAATGAAAGAAAACCTTGCCGAATAAATAAAACAAAAAAAAGCTATGCATCATGATTCTGTGTGCATAAAACTATTCCTTTTCGAATAGAGGAAAGGACGAAATAAAATCAATATCATGTTTGTCTATGCATCCAAGCCTTCAAGATCATTCGCAAGAAAAAAATATATAAATGAAAATCTACTTCCACCTCACACGAAAAGAAACACCCAAAGAACGAACTTATTCCATCAAACACAAGACAAACAGCAAATCTTGGCCACTATTATATACGAAAGGAAAGATCTCTATTATATTCCTGTATGCATAAAACTAGTATTTCTTTACCACTGGAAGAAGAAACAAAAAAAAATATCTATAGCATGTTTCTATATGTATTAAAACCTCCAATATCCTTTGCAAAATAAAAAGAAACTCGTGTAGATATAAAATGTTCATCTATTTCCCATTCACACAAAAACAAACCCCAAAGAACAGATATATATTCCGCCGCAATGTTGCCTCTCTTTCTATCTTCTATCGATATTTCCACGCTGACTGCTCTTCTGAACTTGCTAACTGCATGCCTCCCCTCCTCCCGCGGCCCCGCTGCACTCGACTTTCTACTCATGCTCATCCCTATACTGTCCAAACCCCTTATGCAAGAGTTAACCAGCATCTTCACTCTTTCATCCCTCACGCTGGTAAACTCTGGAACACTCTTCCTTCATCTGTATTTCCTCCTGCCTACGACTTAAACTCTTTCAAGAGGAGGGTATCAGGACACCTCTCCTCCCGAAACTGACCTATCTTTCGGCCACCTCTTTGGATTCTTTTAAGGAGCAGTGAGTAGCGGGCTTTTTTTTTATTAATGTTTGTTTTTTGTGTGCCCTTGAACTGTCTCCTTTATATAAAAAAAATATATATATATATATATAGATATATATATATATATATATATATATATATATATATATCTGTCTATAGCGGTCTATATATATATATATATATATATATATATATATATATATATATATATATATATATATATATATATATA
>NC_066512.1:3396457-3416457 GCF_024679095.1 Eriocheir sinensis
AGAACTCGACGAACCTCCTTTGCGGCCTTGAGGAGTATATGTTGTTGGAGCCGAAAGCGTCAGAGAACACGAACCTCAGTGACAGCAGCCAGCAAATTGTGTACGAGTGTCTGGGAATATTGCTCCCGACACGTTATGCTCCAGACTTAACATATTCCCGCGGGTTACCTTGGCTGTTTAACATTTACACGGGATGAATAATGCAGGAGGGAAATGTCATAATGCTGAGCAGAGGCGTCGAACAAGTGGCCGAGAGAGAGATGCGATCAGATAACATTACACAATTTCAACGGTGTGATATGTTGTGTGCGGTGTTGTGTGAGACGGTTTGTTAACGTAAAGTATTAGGAAGATGAGGAAACTAAACTAGGGAAAATGTAGAGGAAGAAGAAGTAAAAGAAGAAGAAGAAGAAGAAAAAGTAAAAGAAGAAGAAAAGTAAAAGAAGAAGAAAAAGAAGAAGAAGAAGAAGAAGAAGAAGAAGAAGAAGAAGAAGAAAAGTAAAAGAAGAAGAAGAAGAAGAAGAAGAAGAAGAAGAAGAAAAGAAGAAGAAAAGTAGAAAAGATGAGGAAAAAAAAGAAGAAAAAGTAAAGGAAGAAGAAGAAAAAGTTAAAGAAAAAAAAGAAGAAGAAGAAGAAGAGGAAGAAGAAGAAGAAGAAGAAGAAGAAGAAGGAAAAGAAGAAGGAGAAGAAGGAGAAGAAGAAGAAGAAATAGAACTGTTCTCCTTTTTTATTATAAGGAGGATGAAAGCGAAAAAAATAAAGAAGGAAGAAAGGACAATAAAATAAAATAAAACAGAACAGAAAATACAAGGCAACAAAATAAAAGAAGAAATATGTGAAGAAGAAAGGAAGAAAGGAAGACGAGAACATTACAGAGGACAGAAACCAATTTGAAGAAAAAAAAAGTTCTCCTTTTTATCACTATTAATTCTATACACTTTCAAACTCCTCCAAACTGTAATGTCAATGATAATCTATTCTTACCGATATTATACGCAAAAACAGTATGCAGAATAAAGTTAAGGATTCAATGCATAAGATAAGAATAAATAAGGAAAGGAGTGAAAGGAGAAAGATAAATAAAAGCAAAGGAAGGCGAAAAGAAGAAGGGAGAAAGGAAAGGATATGGAGAGGAGGCAGGGAAAGGGAGAAAGGAAAGGAAGAAGAAAATTAATGAGAAGAAATAGGAAGGCAAGATTCTACACTCTCGCACAGCCTCAAGCGGAAGAGGGTTAAAAAAAATGCAAAAAATATTCAGGTTAAAATGAAGACTTAATTTATATATGACATTCAAATATATAATAACAAAACTCTAAATAATCGAGGTATCTATAAATGCTATAATCAGAGTGCAAAAACAGTTATTCAGGTCAATATGAAGACTTAATTTATAGATAACATTGAAATATATGATGACGCAACTATTTATAATCAATGTATTTAAATATGCCATAATATTGATGCTAAAAAAGTTATTCAGGTCAAAATGAAGACTTAATTTATATATGACATTCAGATATATGATGACAAAACTATTTATAATCAAAGTATTCATAAATGCCATAACCAGAATGAAAAAGAAAAAAGTATTCAGGCTAAAATGGAGACTAAATTTATATATGATATTCAAATATATGATGACGAAATTCTTTATAATTAAAGTACTTATAAATCCCATATAATTAGAATACAAAAGAAGGTAATAAGGTTAGGTGAGGAAATCTTTTATATATAACGTTTTCATATGTGATGACGAAACCATATATAACCAAAGTATCTATAATGCCATAAACGGAAAACTAAAAAAGGTATTCATGTCAGAGTGGAGAAAAATTCTTTTAAAAGTAGCCTTCAAATATATATAAGGACGGAACTCTTTAAATTATTAAGGTGTCTACAAATGCCATAATCAGAATGCATATAAGGGATTTAGATTAATGTGAAGTAGAATTCTTTGATACGCAGCATTGAGATATATAATGGCGGAACTCTCTATTTAATCAAAGTATCTATGAATCCCATGACAAAAAAAAACAAGGGCGCTGAGGAGGAGGGGAGTGGCTATTTTATGGGAAAAGGAGGCAGCTCAAGGGGAAAAAAAAAGAAACTAAAAAGACCTCTGGCGCTGCTCCTATAAATAGTCGATAAGAAAAGCCGAATGAGGGTCAAAATCAAATGAAAAACGTTGATAACCCTCTCCTGAAAGCGTTCAAGTCGTAGGCAGGAGGAAATACAGACAAAGGAAGGCTGTTCACATTACAATATCACATGAAAAGTTCATAGGAAGGGCATAAGATGTCTTTATTACTGATGTCTCTAAAGTTTTTAAGTTGTAAGCAGGAGGAAATACAGACAAAGGAAGGCTGTTCACCTCACAATATCACACGGAAAGATCATAGGAAGGGCTTAAGATGTCTTTATTACTGATGTCTTGAAAGCGTCTAAGTCGTAGGCAAGAGGAAATACAGACAAAGAAAGGCTGTTGGCATCACTGTACCACATGGAAAGATCATAACAAGGGCCGAAGATGTCTTTATTTCTAACCCCCAGAAAGCGTTTAAGTCAGCATATCCCAACCTGGGGGAAATTTCCCCCTGAGGGGAAATTTTGTGATTCCAGGGGGGAGATTTAACCTGAAGGGAATATAAATTATTAGCAATTAGTCGGCGGAAACAGCGCGTCACAGCTATTGACTGACTGATTTGTGAAGTAAGTAAATATTGAGTTTGGCAATTATTTATTTATAATATTATTTGTGTTACTGAGCAAGTAAATTTCGTGTTTTGGCACCTTTTTTTTTCTCGTCCACATGAAGGGGGAAATCCGGGTAGTTGAAGTTGATGAAGGGGGAAGCGACAGAATAAGTCTGGGAACCATTGGTTTAAGTCGTAGGCAGGAGGATATATATACATACAAAGGAAGCCTGCTCACATCCCTATATCACATGGAAACATCGAAACAAAGGCTGAAGATGTCTTTATTACAAATCTCTGGAAAGCGTTAAAGTCGTAGGCAGGAGGTATACATACAACGTAAGCTTGTTCACATCACTATATCACATGGAAACATCGAAACAAAGGCTGAATATGTCTTTATTACAAATCTCTGGAAAGCGTTAAAGTCGTAGGCAGGAGGAAATACAGACAAAGGAAGGCTGTTGGCATCACTGTAGCATACGCAAAGATCAGAACATGGGCTGAAGATGTCTGTATTACTAATCTCTAGAAAGCGTTTAAGTCGAAGGCAGGAGTAAATACAGACAAAGGAAGGCTGTTGGCATCACTGTAGCATACGCAAACATCAGAACATGGGCTGAAGATGTCTGTATTACTAACTAGAAAGCGTGTAAGTCGTAGGCAGGAGTAAATACAGACAGAGGAAGGCCGTTGGCATCACTGTACCACATGGAAACATCAGAAAAATTGCTGAAGACGTCTTTATTACTAACTAGAAAGCGTGTAAGTCGTAGGCAGGAGGAAATACAGACAAAGGAAGGCTGTTGGCATCACTGTATCACTTGGAAACATCAGAGCAAGGGCTGCGGATATCTTTGTTACCAATCTTAATAACCCAGACAGTAGCAACGTGTCTCAACGAGCCTTTTTTAGATCAACGGAAACAGCTTAAGGGCATAACAAACTGAAAAAAGTCCCCCAAGCGTTGCTCCAGTAATAAAGTAAAGAAGGAGAGGCCAAAAGAGAGGTCAAGTTCACATGCCAAGGCTTATTGTAGACCAGATTCTCTTCCTTATGAATGAGACGTGTGGGCCATGCTCGGGAAGACAAGGGAGGGATGAGAGGTGGAGAAAAAGAAGGGACAAAAACACAACAGAGAATCGGGCTCCCATTACGACTGTCTTCCAAAGCTTTCGTAGGAGTTTTGGCATTTTCAGAGGTAGTTTTACGGCCTTGGTGGTAGTTTGACCTTTCTTCTGTATCATGGGCCTCAAAAACGACATATTAGGACTCAACTGATCTCCTTTTTGGCCTTCGGAAGTCGTTGATGTGAGAAGCGGAAGTGTCCAAGCTCACACAGTTGATAAGGGTTTCGTAGGAGTTTTAAGCATTTACAGGAGTAGTTTTATGGCCCTGGTGGTAGTCTGACCTTTCCTCTTTTTGTCAGCCTCAAAAAACACCCATTAGAACCCAACTGATATCCTTTTTGCCCTTCAGAAATAGTTGATGTGAGACCTGAAAACGTCTAGCAATACCAACCAATGATTCACGAGCCACGCGGTGCACTGGACGCGGAGGAAGCAGGAGTTGTGTGATGAGAAGGCAACAGACGGATGAGAGGTGATGAATACGCCGAGGAACGTCCGTGACACAATGATCACTTTTCTTAAACGTCTCGGGCTACCATTACGACTATTTCCAAAGCCCACTGAGAGGATTACCCGGGTTCTCATGGGCGATTTTCCCATTCAAGGTGCAGAAGTTGTGTAAAACTATCACTAGGCTCACACAACAGTTCACGAAAACACCAATAATTTCCAGGAAAACTATTTCAGGCATGTGAACTGAGCCACGCAGAAGATTAACCGGGTTTTCTTGGGTAATTTTCCCGTTTAAGACGCAGAAGTCGGGTAAAACTATCACTGGGATCACAAAACAGTCCATGAAAATACCAGTAACCTAAACGAGAGGCTTTTCAAACAGGCGAACTGAGGTATGTAATATATATATCGTCATGTGTATGTGAATGTATGACTGTATGTGTGGCGACACCCTGTCGGTGTCGCACAACAGGATGTTAAACAACACGTCGTGCTTTTGGCCGTGGGAACTGTGATGAGCTGACGCTAGATCAGCAAGGATCAGCAAAGGATGACTTTCATCAGCAGTCATCAACCGAAGCCACACCCTTCCGGGACGAATCAAGATGCAATAACAAGGGCGAGCAACGCAGAGAAGAGTAGAGCAGACGGGTGACGGGCAGGGGAGCGGTGCTTAGCCGCTCCGCGCTCCGTGGTGTGGCTTGCTCTTGTCTTCGTGCGACTCGCTCACGTAAACTGTAAACTTTGTGTAAAACTGTTAATATAGTTAAAACTCAAAAACACGCTTTTAATGCCCCTGTGAGAGAGAGAACTAAAGTGAACTAAAGTGAACTTATAACGGCTACCGCTCGGCCACACCTCACTTAACTTAAAGGGCTATTGTGTTATCTCACCTACTACAATCAACTTGTGAAGCAGGCCACGGTAACACCTGCCCTGTGACGAGTGAAATAACAGTTTGCGCCTTAAACTTAACACTTAATACCAACAACCGGGTTTTCTTATGTGATTTTCCCGTTCAAGGTGCATTAGTCGGGTAAAACTATCACTGGGATCACTAAACAGTCCATGAAAATACCGGCAACTTCTACGAGAGGCTTTCCAAACAGGTGCACTGAGGCGCCGAGACGTTTAAGAACACGGACCAATGATTCATGAGACACGTGAGGCACAAGAGGCGTAGGCAGCGTTACCAGATTATCGTACGCATAACATTGCATTATCCGGTTTCTGGCCCATAAATACTAAAAAAAGAGCATCAATAATTACCGATTTTAACAACAATTATAAATGCATATCGTTATCTTTGTGGGTGCGCTAGCTTTTGGTCAGAAATCGGCCAGAACAATACGCCAAGTACGACAGTCCGGTAACGTTGGGCGTAGGAAACATAACTCGTGTAATAAGAGGAAGGGAGAGGACAGCGGGCGGCGGTGGAGCCGCGCGAAAAGAACGTCTTGGGTGCAGGGAAGCAGAATACCATTAAGGACTGAACGAAACAACGCGGAACGAGAGCGAACGAGCGAACGTAAAAGACTTGATTGAACCTACTTTGCTACACTGCGTAAATGACTTAAAAAATATAAAGTGAAATATCGGAGTCAGTAGTAGTAGTAGTAGTAGTAGCAGTAGTAGCAGAAATAGTAGTAGTAGTAGTAGTACAAATAGTAGTAGTAGTAGTAGTAGTAGTAGTAGTAGTAGAGAGAGAGAGAGAGAGAGAGAGAGAGAGAGAGAGAGAGAGAGAGAGAGAGAGAGAGAGAGAGAGAGAGAGAGAGAGAGAGAGAGAGAGAGAGAGAGAGAGAGAGAGAGAGAGAGAGAGAGAGAGAGAGAGAGAGAGAGATAGAGAGAGAGAGAGAGAGAGAGAGAGAGAGAGAGAGAGAGAGAGAGAGAGAGAGAGAGAGAGAGAGAGAGAGAGAGAGAGAGAGAGATCCCACTCACAACAGTCTTCCATTCCAATTTAGACAATCAACACTACATATATATATTTTTTTATAGTACACTTCATATCCACAAGAATCCCATAATCCCATACCTCACACCGCCCCAACTAAACCACCTCTTTTCCCTCGCCCCCTGGTAGTAGTAGTAGTACATAAGAGCATAAGAACGCAGGAGTCTGCAAGAGGCCGGTAGGCCTGTACGAGGCAGCTCCTTTGACCCTAAGCTCCCGTGTATCTAACCCCACCTAATATCGCTGTCCATGAATTTATCTAGTCTATTTTTGAATGTGACAATTGTATTGGCACTCACCACATGACTGCTAAGCCTATTCCACTCATCCACCACCCTATTAGTAAACCAATTTTTGCCTATGTCCCTGTTGAATCTGAATTTATCCAGTTTAAACCCGTTACTTCGTGTCCTACCCGGTTCTCTTACCAACAAAACCTTATGAATGTCTCCCTTATTAAAGCCCTTCATCCATTTATAAACCTCGATCATGTCTCCACGCACCCTTCGCCTTTCTAGAGAATGCAAGTTTAACTGTTTGAGTCTTTCCTCGTATGGCAAGTTTCTCAACCCTGAATCATCTTAGTCATCCTCCTCTGCACCGATTCTAACATTTTGATATCCATTCTATAGTAGGGTGACTAGAACTGAACCGCATAGTCAAGATGAGGTCTAACTAATGCTAAATATAGTTTGAGGAAGACTTCAGGGCTTCTGTTGCTTACGCTCCTGAAATAAATCCCAGTACCCTATTAGCTCGATTTCTAGCTTGAATGCATTGTGCCCTTGGACGGAGATCAGAGCTCAGTAAGACCCTAAATCCTCTCGCACCCAGACCTACTTATGAGAGTGTCATTTAAGCAATAGTTATGTGAGGGTTGTTTCTACCTACACTCAGAATACTGCACTTCACATTGAACTCCATCTGCCATTTATCCGCCCAGTCATATAATCTGTTGAGTTCACCTTGAGAATACTAGCGTCCTGATCCGACTCAATTACTCTACCGATCTTGGTATCATCTCCAAATTTACTAACATCACTACTAATTCCTGTGTCTAAGTCATTGATATAAATAATAAAAAAAAGAGGACCTAAAACCGAACCTTGTGGTACCACACTAGTAACACATCCCCAGTCAGATCTTTTACCATTGATTTGCACTCTTTGCTTCCTATTGCTAAGCCACGCCTTGACCCAGTTCAAAACTTTAGTAGTAGTAGTAGTAGTAGTAGCAGTAGTAGTAGTGGTAGTAGTAGAGGTAGTAGTAGCAGTAGTAGTAGTAGTAGTAGTAGTAGTAGTAGTAGTAGTAGTAGTAGTAGTAGTAGTAGTAGTAGTAGTAGTAGTAGTAGTAGTAGTAGTAGTAGTAGTAGTAGTAGTAGTAGTAGTAGTAGTAGTAGTAGTAGTAGTAGTAGTAGTAGTTGTAGTAGTAGTAGTAGTAGTAGTAGTAGTAGTAGTAGTAGTAGTAGTAGTCTTTTAAATACTTATGGAAAATCACAAACATATTAATACAAAAAAATAAAGAAGAAGAAGAAGAAGAAGAAGAAGAAGAAGAACAACAACAACAACAACAACAACAACAAGTATAGTAGTAGTAAAATTCGTACTATCATCATTACATTTATCACTATCATCACTATCACACATCTCCAACAAACAATACAACAAAACACCGGCCAGCCAGAAAGGTACCTCCTAACACCACTCTGGAGGCCCCGCGCATAACACAGTATTCACACCACTCGTCAGTATCAGATGTTCCTCGCTTTTTACTCCGACTCGCCTGAAATATTGGCGGTGACGGACAACCCGGCCTGTCACGTTAAGCATTCAGAGGATCGACAGTACAGGGCGGTCAGATCAGGTGACGGGGGTCTGGTAAAGCTGATGTCACGCCTATGATGCTGTATGTAGTATAACTCCCCCTGCCTACGACTTAAATGCTTTCAGGAGGAGAGCATCAAGACACCTCCACACCCGAAATTGACCTCTTCTGTTAATGTCACGGCTATGATGCTGAATGTAATATAACTCCCCTTGCCTGTGACTTAAACGCTTTGAAGAGGAGAGTATCAAGACACCTCTCCACCCGATATTGACCTCTCCTCTAATAAAGTCACGCCTATGATGCAGAATGTAATGTAACTCCCGCTGCCTCCGACTTAACGCTTTCAGGAGGAGAGTATCAAGACACCTCTCCACCCGATATTGACCTCTCCTCTAATAAAGTCACGCCTATGATGCAGAATGTAATGTAACTCCAGCTGCCTACGACTTAACGCTTTCAGGAGGAGAGTATCAAGACACCTCTCCACCCGATATTGACCTCTCTTCTGATAATGCCACGCTATGATGCTGAATGTAATTGAACTCCCCCTGCCTACGTCTTAAACGCTTTCAGGAGGAGAGTATCTAGACACCTCCACACCCGAAATCGACCTTTTTTCTGGCTTCACGTTATGTTTTCTTTGGTTGGAGCAACGTCTAGCGGGGCCATTTTTGTTCCTGTGTTTGTTTTTGCCCTTGAGCTGCCTCCCTTGATGGAAAATATAAATGTCTGGCGACGACAATAGCTTTTTTCAACGGGGGAAGGTGCTGGCGAGGTTAATGCGTGACTTACCTATTTAGCGACCATTTCCAAAGTCCAACATAGCGCCTTAGTTAGTACCCAAAGCAAGCTATTTTCTACCATGTTCAAAGTTTGTTGCATGGTAAAGGTGGTGGAGATGAAAGGCGTAGTGGTGGTGAGGGAGGTGGTGACTGAGGTTGTACTGGTGGTGGTGGTGCAGGAAGGTCGTAGTGGTGGTGAGGGTAGGTGGCGCGTTCATGGAACCGCAACAAACCAAAGATCATGACCAGTTTCGGTCACATTTTCTGGAGTCTTTTGGGGAAGATGTTAGGCACAGCCTCGTCAAAGGCGTAAATGTAGCTGTGACCAATTTGATTTCAGCTGTGGAGAGTAAAGGGCTTTTTGCCGGATAAGTGGACGCCTATCGGTTGTCTACTGATTTGGCCTCATATTTGAAAGTTGGTGGCTGGACAGAGGGAGAGAATATGTCTCAATCTAAAGTACTCAAATTTCTGGAATTTTTCATGTACATGGATGTCATCAAGGGCCAGTTTCGAAAAAGTTCTTTATCCCTAGCCTCCGGCCCCACTGACAAGTTGCACGATTTCGTGCTGAAACTCAAAACCAAAATTGAGGAGAAAGACGAAGCGCCAGTTCCCACTGTAGCCGCTGTCGACCAGAAAGCCGCTACTGTTAGCGGGTCCTCATCGGTGGTGGCGTCCGCCACCGAAAAGCCTAAGCGCCACTATTCTTATTGTCGGCGAGGCGGTCATACGGTTGACTATTGTACAAAACGTCAGCGGGATCGCAGGGCAAAAAGGGAGAGGGGAGGCTCGCAGATGTCAGGCAAATCTGCTTCTCAGAAGACCCTGGCCGCTTCAAAAAGTCGTGCCGAGGGCTACAACACTGGCAAGTCCTGTTTTATCCACGGTACTTGTAGCCACACCAAAGAGGAGTGTTTCTCTGTGCTACAGTTAAAGGAAGAGCGAGCAGGAAAGTTCGTGAAGGGGTCGGGGGAAGCCGAGCGCCGCCCCCAAAACGACCCAGGGTAATAACCCGGGGGCCAGAGGAAATTGAGACTGTAGTGCAGGCTGACAATAGTAGCTTGTATGAATCTGTTGTGGCCGCGTGCAGTCAGCCTGAAATTATGGCACTTAAAGTCAAGCTGGGTCCGCTACAGGCGTCATTTGCGGTCGACACCGGCGCGGCGGTTAATGTGTTGTCAGAAAAGACGTACATAGCTTTAAAACGCGCGTCGCAGGGAGGCTGCTACCAGCTACGACCCTCTGACCTAGGCCTTTGCGGTGTCACCGCCGACAGGCTTAACATCCTTGGGTTGGTGAGTTTGCCAGTGAGTTTGGGACGAAACACCCGTCATGCGTTTGGATTTTTACGTGACGTCAAACTTTTCACTGCCGTCTGACGGCCTTCTTGGGTTGTCGTCACTGAGGGCTAACCGCATGGTAATACTTCCAGATAGTAATACAGTAAGGTTTCAAGGGAGATGTTTCAAGGCCATGGATCAACCTGTGCGCCTCGCTTCTCCCTGGGAAAGAAAGGAAATACCCAGCAAGGGTCGGGAAAGTGTTTCTCCTGAGTCGGTTGTGCATATCGTTCCGACTCTTTCCACGGTGCCGGTGCATGGCGCGGGCACCACCTCACTTCATGATAAACCACCACCACCACTTGATGTTTGCAGGGGATGGAAAAATGTCAATGCGATAGTCGTAGAGAATCATGAAATCCCTCAACGAACCGCAATGCACGTCCCCGTGTCAGTCCCTAACGCTACCGTAGGTTGTGACATCTGCCTAGAAGGGCCTGGTCGTGTCAACATGCTAGCGATAGAGTCCACCCTTAACACGGTACGCGAAGGAAGTAGGACCGTAGCTTTAGTGGTTAATGCCACTGTCGGTCCAGTTAAACTAAAAAATGGAGTCATTTTGGGTCGCGCATCAGCGTTCGACGGACAGGTGTCCCCAGACCCTTTAGAGTTAAAGCGGCCTTGCGTCGGCGCAGTGGGTCAACCCGCCCCCGGCGACAAAACATGTCAGGCCACATCTATCGATTCTTTAATCAAAGTGGTCGATTATCCCGAGCTTAAGGGCCCGCTTCAGAAGCTTTTACATCAGTATCGTGATGCCATTGCCCTGCCCGGTGAGCCTTTAGGTGCGACTGATACGACAGAACACAACATTAGGGTTAAACCCGACACCAAACCGGTGTACATTCCTGCGTACAGACTCCCACACAGTCAAAGGCAGGTTGTAGATGAACAGGTTAAAGATATGTTGGACCAGGGTGTTATTCAGCATTCCCGATCTCCGTGGAACTCGCCCTTGTTTCTAGTCCCTAAAAAGGACGGAAGTTTCAGGCCTGTCATCGATTTTAGGAAAGTAAATGAGGTGACTGAGGATGATAGATACCCTCTGCCCGTTTTAGGTGACTTGTTAATGTCCCTGGGGCAAGGGAATACTATTTTCAGTAGTCTTGACCTCTTAAGTGGGTACTGGCAGGTGCCGATGGCAGCTGAATCCAGAGAGATTACGGCCTTCAGTACCCCAAGCGGTCATTTTGAATGGTTAAGGATGCTTTTCGGCCTCAAAACCGCACCCATTACTTTTCAGAGGATGATCAACACATTGTTCTCAGACATGATAGGCAAAGAAGTCTATGCATATTTAGATGATTTAATCATCTGTAACAAGGATGGCGACAGTCATCTAGCGGTGGCGGTGGCCGAAGTGATAGCGTACTGGACCCACATTCGCCGCGTGATGGACGACACGGGTTCGAATCCTCACGCTACCACTCGGATTTTTCAGTCACCGCCGAGTGGCTTAAAACTACCCACATGCTGTCCTGAAGACCACCCATCAACCCGGACTCTAGAGGAAGCCGTCCAAGCGAATCAAGAACGAGTTCCGGAGGGCAGCATGAGCCAATGCAAGATGGCGCCACTATAAACACTCGCCTGCGCCAGAACGGGCTGGGCCGACCATCAGGCCCCACCTGGAAGAAGCCTTGGGCCCCACCGGGAAGATGCCTACCGGCGCAATAGGCAACAACGTAAAAAAAAAAAAAATAAAAAAAAAGCAGTTCTGCTTAAACTTAAGGCCAAGCTGACTAAATGTGAATTTTTAAAGCCAAAAATCACCTTTTTAGGCCACACTGTTTTTTTCATGGAGATGGAGATGGAATCCACACGATGGACGATAAAATCTCGACCATAAAGAATTTTCCGCAACCCCAAACCGTCGAAAACGTTCGGTCTTTCCTTGGGCTGTCCGGCTACTATAGGCCTTTCATACAAGGTTTTGCCAGAATTGCTTCGCCTCTAACGCAACTTTTAAATAAAGAGGTACCTTTTTATTGGAACGCCCCACAACACAAGAGTTCTACAGACTTGAAGTCAGCGTTAATCAACGCTCCCGCCTTGGCATTCCCGGACTACAACGTCCCTTTTACACTTTATACAGATGCCTCAGCCCTGGGTCTTGGTGCTGTTTTGATGCAACCGGACGCTCGCGGTAAAAATCGCGCTATTGCGTACGCAAGTCATACTTTAAACCAGGCTGAGTCGAACTATTCAGTGACCCACCAGGAAACCCTAGCGGTTGTTTGGGCTTTTAAACATTTTATGGATATTATCCTTGGCTATCCTATCACTGTCTTTATGGACCACGCGCCAGTCACCGAGTTTTTCAAGGGTTGAAACCTCACCGGTCGCCTCGCCCGGTGGTACCTGACTATCCAGGAGTTTGGGCCAACCTTTAAGTATTTACCTGGCCGTGCGAATGTCATCGCCGATTCACTGTCTAGAAATGTAACTGTTGGCTCAGTGGCGGAAACGCTTACTGAAATTCAAAATTTCAGTCTAAAGGATTTAGCAGCAGCCCAGCGTCGACATGACGTTTGGGGTAAAGTAATATACACTCTGGAATCGAGTGATGAAACAAGTCTCCCGCCGCTACCTGTGTCTTTTTCACAATTTTTCTTGTCACAGGACGATGTCTTGTGCCGCTACTGACCCCGCAAAAAGGAGTCTGTCGCACAGTTTGTGATACCGGAGTGTTATGTACTGGCGGTGCTGAACTTAATCCATGACGCGGTCATTGCTGGTCACCCGGGGAGGGAGCGCACATTAACAGCGGCCCGAACGGTCTATTTTTGGCCAACTATGCGTGTAGATATTGACGCGTATGTGGCTAAGTGTGTCAAGTGTGCCCAACATAAAGGGACGGTGCCTAGGCCTGCGCCGATCCTAGAATACCCGCCCCCTGCCCGGCCTTGGGATGTAGTTTCTGTTGACTTGCTACAGCTTCCCGCCAGCCACCAGGGCTCTAGGTACCTCTTAGTTTGTGTAGATCACTTGTCTCGGTACGTTGTTTTAGCCCCAGTGCAAGATAAATCTGCTAAGTCCATTGCTCATGCCCTGATTACTCATCTCATTTGTCCGTATTCCACACCTAGAGTGTTGTTAAGTGATAATGGAACCGAGTTTCGAAATCAACTTTTAGCAGAAATATGCAAACAGTTTGCCATTACACAATCTTTTACAGTTAGTTATCACCCAGCCAGCAACGGCCTTGTTGAACGCGCGAATAGGAAGATTTTAGATGTCTTGCGCCCGGTCGTTAGCGGACTTCAACATACCTGGGAGGACTGGCTAGCATATGTTGCAGCAAGCATAAACAGCCGTGTTTGTGAGTCAACGGGACAATCTCCCCACTACATAATTTTTGGGGTTGAGAAGAGACTCCCGTATGACCTGCTTAGTAGTTCTCATTCACCTGTATATAATGTAGATGATTATTCTAAGGTTCAACTCAAAGTTTTCACAGATATTCATAGAAACGTAAGAGAGAGACTACAGGCTACATCTGAGGCTATGTGCTTGCAACAACACAAGCGTGCCGCCCCTGTTTCCTTGAAAGTGGGTGACTTTGTTATGCTTCGAGTCCCAGAGAGACATTGGAAGTTGTCCCCTAAATTCGTGGGCCCACGCCAGATAGTTAGACAACTAGGTGGTCACAAATTTGAGCTTTATGATCGTGAAGGGCGTGGTGATGCAGGAGGTGATGGTAGGTGGTGGGGATAGGGAATGATGGAGGCTGTAGTGGAGGTGGTGGTGGCGAAGGTGGTGAGGGTGGAGGTGGTGGTGCATGACCAAAGGTGTCGGTGGTATAAGTGGCATAACTGGCGCCATTATTAAAAAAAAATTACCTGCGCCACGACGGGGCTGGGGCCGACCATCTGGCCCTTGAAGAAAGCCTACCGGCGCTATAGACAGGATTGTGAAAAAAAAATAATAATAATAACAAAAGGGCTAATAGGTGTTATGTTTTTAAATTTCACGGCGCCCAACCTCACATATTTGACAAAGCTTTCGTTGGAGTTCTGAGCATTTCCGGTGGTAGTTTGACCCTTCCTCTGTACCATGAACCAAAGAAAACACTCATGAGAACCTGACTGATCTCCTTTTCGGTCTTTGGAAATAGTTGATGTGAGAGGCGGAGGCGTATGAGAGTACCGACCCAGGCCAGCGAGACAAAGCGGTGTGGCCGGCGTTAGGGGCGGCGGCGTCGTTAAGGCCATAACGCGTGATGGATGGACGGCGCCGCAAGAATAACCCGTTTCACGCTGGCTCCATTATGTGCTGAATTTTACTCGCTTTTATTTCTATACAAAACTGTTATGGCGTGCAAAAGCTACAAGAAATAGCTGCATTATTAAGGTCATTACCGTACTGTTCAGTGAGATGCATAGCAGGAACTGGCTCACGAGGCAGGAAGGGAGGAAGAGAAGAGACTTTGCACCGGGTAAAGTGTGGCGCGACGGAAGAATGACGCTGAAAGATTTATGAAGAGGTTGACGGATTGTGTGAAAGGTTCTGAGTTGTCTCATTATGCCTCGAAACGTGACGTGTCTTATAGCACGGACTCTGCACCGTGTTAAGTGTGCGCGATGGTAAGTATGATGTGGAAAGATTTATGGAGAGGTTGACGGATTGTGCGAAGGGATATTATTTATCTCATTATGCCTCGAAACATGACGTGTCGTTTAGCATTTATATGAGTACGAAAGTAAACAGCAAAACAATCAAACACTGCAGTAATGACTAACAGTTTGTAAATCTAAGGGTTAAGAAAGATAGTTTCAAACCAAATGGAAAAGTGGACGAGAACGGTTTTAATAGTTTCGATGATAATGAGGATACTACTACTACTACTACTACTACTACTACTACTACTACTACTACTACTACTACTACTACTACTACTACTACTACTTTTACTACTACTACTACTACTACTACTACTACTACTACTACTACTACTACTACTACTACTACTACTACTACTACTACTACTTCTATTCTTAAATCAACAATCACTTCTTAGTCTTATTCTTCTCCGGGCCATTGCAAGCACGCCAAAAAATACAACTCCATTCTTGACCAGCGTTGTTGTGTAGACTCGGCAAAACCCTTCCACTCTTAACATACTTTCCACATAATTACAAGTACTACACCAGAGATTAAGAGCTCCACCACTCTATCATGACTCGTGTTGTGCAGAGACGTGGCGGCGAAGGTCTCCCACAATAAACATAATATCACTGGCCTCTCCGATAATAGTTATAATACTCCGCCAAGCCTCCCGTCCAGGGCCACTGTTTGGGTATAATTAACCAACTCATCCCGGTGTTTGTCTGCAGCGTCTCATAATTATTCCCCGACTCTGGATAAATCATGTGCTTGTGAAATGATAATTGGCCAAACACAGCTCTGATGAGGCTATTAGTGACGCAGCGCTCCAGGCTAACGTAAGACTCATTAAAAATTTCCGAGAGCACAGTTTGTGTGTTGTTATTGCTCATTTCTAAGTTGTCCAAATCCTTTATGCAAACGTTAATCACCGTCTTCAATCTTTCATCCCTTTGCTTGTTTTTCCCCATTTCTAGGCTACCCGAATTCCGTATGCAAGAGTTAACCAGCATCTTCATTCTTTCATCCTTTTTGCTTGTTCCTGCTCACCTCAAGGCTATCAAAATCCAGTATGTAAAAGTTAACCAGCATCGTCATTTTTTCACCCCTTTCGCTGGTAAACCCTAGAACACCCTTTTGTTGTTCTAGCTAATCACTTGGCTGTCCAAATCCTTTCTGCAAGAGTTAACCAGCATCTTCATTCTTTCATCCTTGTCACTGGTAATCTCTGGCTGAGGGAGTGCTATAAATCATTACAATCTAACGTCTTTATTCTCGTTAGACAATATCATATTCCTGCCTTAGCCTCAGTGTCCTTGACAACTCCCCACGCATACACAGGGGCCTATACCAAGTGGGAATTATCAAGACACCTTTCCGAATGACTCTGGGCTCTCTATTTGGGAACCTTCCTCTGAGCATTTTCCGGGAGCAGCGCCATTGCGGGCTTTTTTGTTTCCGCTTGTTTTCCGCCCTTGAGCTGCCTCCCACCCTGTAAAAAAGATGAGTGATGGGCATACGAATGATATTTTAGAATAATTGTTGCCATAATGGTTCTGTTTTGGTATTTTTGCCGCGCCTGAGTGTTCGGCTCATCGGGAACGGGAGGTAACTGGGCGAAGACACACGCATGAGCTGACACACGATACGCTCTGGCGACGAACAATAATGGTCCTGCACAGGTACTCATCACAGGTAAACACATATGCCGCGAGGACACTCATAAATTGCAATCTATCTGGGTAAACTTCCTGGAGACATAACTACCGTTGTACAGGCCACACACGTCTCCGTTGTAAGAAAGAAAAGGGATAGGTAGGTTGTGGGGGACGTGTGTGTGTGTGTGTGTGTGTGTGTGTGTGTGTGTGTGTGTGTGTGTGTGTGTGTGTGTGTGTGTGTGTGTGTGTGTGTGTGTGTGTGTGTGTGTGTGTTTGTTTGCTCAATAAAAAAATATATATAAAAAAATGAAAATCTCTCTCTCTCTCTCTCTCTCTCTCTCTCTCTTCTCTTCTCTTCTCTATACTTTTCTCCTCTTGTCTTGTCTTGTCTTGTCTTGTCTTGTCTTGTCTTGTCTTGTCTTGTCTTGTCTTGTCTTGTCTTGTCTTGTCTTGTCTTGTCTTGTCTCTCTCTCTCTCTCTCTCTCTCTCTCTCTCTCTCTCTCATTCTTGCTTCATGTCTCCATCAGCGTGGACGAGAGAAGGAACTGAATTATCTCATCCTTCTGTCTGTCTGTTTCTCAATCTGTATTTTCACTTGAACATACTGTACTCGTATGCTCTCTCTCTCTCTCTCTCTCTCTCTCTCTCTCTCTCTCTCTCTCTCTCTCTCTCTCTCTCTCTCTCTCTCTCTCGTGGGACTAATAATTTATGACGACATCTTTTTTATGTCACTGCTATTTGTTCACGATTACTAAATTTAGTCATGCATCGAACGAAGGACGGAGAAATAATACATATAAAGGTATTAGTAGCACAAAGTTTTGCACCGATGAACAAAGAACGCAGAAATAATACATGTAGCGTTATCATTAGCAGAAGAAAGTTTACTCTTCCAACTTTCTAATATACTTGACGTCTGCCTCTCACTCATCAGAAGCGACGCGTGTCAGCGCCGCGTGTGGAGACGCCTTGGGTACGCTGACACCACTCGCTCTGCAGTCTTACTAAGGCAGGTATTATAAGACACTTTCGCTTCTCACATCAGCTCTTTCTAAAGGTAAAAGAGGGGGTCAGTAGGGTTCTAAAGAGTGTTTCTTCAGGTTCATGGTAAAGAAGAAGGGTCAAACTACCACCAGGGTCATAAAACTACTGGAAATGCCCACACCTCCTACGAAAGCCTTGTCAAATATGTGTTCCTGGGCGGCGAAATGTCTTATTTTACGACCCTTATAATTGTGTGAAGGAAGTTTTGTTCGAAAGTGAACTATCTAAAGAATGTATCTACTGGCCATAATGGAAGTTAAGAAAATGTCTGGCAACAAGTAACCTCCACAACTACACCATTACACTTAACAACCAACCACCACGAACAAGACTTCCACACTACATGTTATACTGGAGCTAAATATTTATGTTTAAGATTTGTGAGCCTGGGAATACGAACATAGGAGTAAGAATAAGAATGGGGAATGGTTCTGAACTCACTGGCAACAAGTAAACTCACAACTACACCATTACTCTTAACACCCAGCCACCACGAACAAGATTTTCTCCCTACATGTTATACTGGAACTCAATATTGATGGTAATGATTTGTGAGCCTAAGAACGTAAGAGTAAGAATAAGAATAAGAGTTGGGAATGGCTCTCAACTCATTACACCCATTACACTTAACAACCAGACACCATTAACACGACTTTCACCCTACATGTTATACTGGAGCTCAATATTGATGGCAAAGATTTGTGAGCCTGGGAATACGAACATAAGAGTAAGAATAAGAATGGGGAATGGTTCTGAACTCACTGGCTACAAGTAAACTCACAACTTCATCCATTACTTACACTTAACACCCAACCAACACGAACAAGATTTACTTATAGTTAGAGCAAAGGACGCAGCTAAACGGCAAACAACAAGAGAAAAAGTAGCAAATAAAAGTCCTCTGCAGCTCCACTGGGACGGGAAGGGTTCGTCAGGCCATACAATCAGATGCAAATGAGCCCATACTGCAGAACAAAGGGATTTAACGCCAGTAACGAAGGAATGTTTCATATTTCCGAGAATGAGTAGCATGAAGGCAACGGGCAGCTTACTGAGGCTTCATAATATACTGCATGGATTATGGTTTTGCTGAGGAAGAAGTGAAGGAAAGAAAGAAAGGAATGAGAGATAGAGTTAAAGATAAAGATAATGGTGAAAAAAAGAGAAAGAAAAGAGACAGAGGTAAAGAAAAGATAAAGAAGGAAGAAATGAAAAAAGAAAAGAAAGATGGGTAAAAAAAAGAAAGATAAAGAGATAAAGAAGGAATAAGGAAAAAAAGAAAGGTAAACAAAGGAAAGGAAAGAGATAGAGGTAAAGAAGAAGTAGAGAAAGAAAGAAAGGGAGAAAGAAAAGAAAGGAAAGAGATAAAGTAAGAAGTGAAAAAAGAAAGAAACGAAGGTAAAAGAAAGAAAGGAAAAAGATAGAGGGGAAAGGGATAAAAATAGGGAAAAGAGAGGAATAAGTGAAAGAAGGAGGATAAAGTAAAGAAAGGAGAGACAGACGTGTAACAGTTTTGCTTGGGAAGAAGTGAAAGAAAGAAATGCAAATGAAAGTGAGGAGAGAGACAGAGGTAAAGAAAGGCATGACACTTGTTTCGTTCTTCTTATAATATTGTAACTAAACTCAAAAAATACTGTCCTTTAATGTTAACTCTAATGTTAGTAGTTAGTTGGTGGTTGATGTCATCAGCGGGACTACAAAGGTATTATCAGGCTTTACGGAGGATTATTTAGTCATATCAAAACAAATCCTCTCATAACCACAGTTAGAATGTCGTTCAAATATTAGCGGCTGGCGCGGTGGCGAACAAGGATTTACGTGACGCGAACCTACTGATAAAATTGTCTGATAAATGTTAATGCAATGACGGAACAAGACAACATGCTGTCCTGAAGACCACCTGTCAACCCATCACCCCGGGCTTTGAATTCTCTCTCTAAAGATAGATTTAAAGATGAGCTACGTAAAAGAAAAAAAGAGAAAAACTAACGCCAAAGGCCATAAAGAAGATAAGTCGGGTTTTCATGAGTGTTTTTTACGTTCATGGTGCAAAGGCCTTGTTGAAATATCACTACTCACGGAAACACTAACACAACCTCTACCAAAGCCTTATCAAATGTGAGTGTTCAAGCCCAGAAATGTGTAAGAATATGGTTTTAATTTTACTCCATATAATAAAAGGGCCACTCAGCTTGAGCAAAGGTCCAGTTAGACAAGTTCAAGTGTACAGAGGTCCGGATAAATACTGCAGCTGGACCACACGGTTCAGGAGTAGAAAAAATAATAGTTAAATAACATGAATGTCCTGATAATGAATTCTTGTAAGAGTATTTCCTCACCTGCCTGTAGGGCCGACAGTCAGTTCAGGAAATATAGTTGCAAGAATTCACCGCTCGGACCTTCATGTTATTTAATTATATTTTCTACTCCTGGAGCCCGGGGTCCAGCTACAACACTCAGAAAGGTGCGGATTCGGAGTAGCCCCGCCATGTATCCTAACGTACCTTTAAAGCA